>NC_138770.1:74467992-74577992 GCF_965119305.1 Pelophylax lessonae
AACTATGCGATTATGCTGGAATTCTTATGTTTGGGAAGTCTTCTTTTCATAGCAGCCAACAACGTTTTGTATTTCCAGCTATAGACATTGCATGGAAAAAAGAACAAGAAGAGGTCCAGAGCTTGTTAAAGGAAAAACCATTGTTCCTGGTGGGCGATGGGCAATGCGATAGTCCTGGATTCTCTGCCAAATATTGTACATACACTTTTATGGACAGACTATCCAAAAAAATAGTAGATTTAGAGGTGGTTCAGGTCACACAGACCACTTCATCTGTCGCCATGGAGAAATTTGGCTTCATCAAATGCTTAGACAGAATACTGGAGAACCATTTTGAAGTCCATTTCATCGGCACTGATCGACATACCGGAATTAGAAAAGTTTTAAGTGGTCCACGTTATAAACCTATCAAGCACCAATTTGACATTTGGCACTACGTGAAAAATATCAAACGAAAATTGCTTCAATGGACAAAGAAAAAGGCCTACAGACCACTAACACCGTGGATTGGGCCTATTCTAAACCACTTTTATTGGTGCAGCAGAACGTCCAAAGGAGATGGGGATTATTTTAAAATGAGATGGGAGTCAATACTTTATCATGTCTTAAACATACATACATGGAAAGTTGGAGAGGAGGAGTATGGGTGCTTACATGAGGCAAGTTTTCCTGATTCTGAGGATCTCCAATGGCTTCAAAAGAAGAGCCCAGCTTATGACGCCCTATCTCAGTTAGTGAAAGATCCCCAAATCCAGAAGGACATACCTCACCTTACATATTTTTGTCAGACCGGAGCCATAGAGACATTCCATAGTATGATGTTAAAATATAGACCCAAAAGAATACATTACAGGTTTGACTCTATGGAGGCACGGACAAAAGTGGCAGCTTTATGCCACAACAAAAATATTGTAAGGAGACCTGCACTAATAGAAAAAAAAAGTGAATCAGGCGAAACAGTGCAATTGGAAAGGATGAACCTGGAGTTTCCACGTGGCAGAAAAAAATGGATAGCCAGACATGTCTATGAAAAAATGACTTTAACACATGTCACTCCAATTTTAGAGGACATGATAAGATTGATTTCTGGAAATGTTCATTCCACATGGGTTTCTAAAAATAAAGAAATGCCGTGCAATATAGCACCTGCAGAAAGACCAGAAACATCTACTGCCATCCAGGAACATCGAACAAGATTTCCACATCTGATAACATAATCTGTGGTGAGTAAATACACACAATTTAACTAATATCTATCTATCTATCTATCTATCTATCTATCTATCTATCTATCTATCTATCTATCTATCTATCTATCTATCTATCTATCTATCTATCTATCTATCCACACCAAACCCAACCTACCCACACACCCTAAACACTTTAAAAAGTATGGAAATTTTGGTACAAAATATTTATAAAGTACAGAAATGTTGAGAATTATGCTGTGATGTCAACGTTAAAATGCAAAGTGATTAATATACACATGACCACAGCACGAATTAGAGGAGAAAAAAAAAAAAAAAAATTAGAAATGTATTTTTTGCAATCCAGTCATAATTTTATTTGAAAATTATGACTACTCAGATGCCATTTCAGAAGCATCATAGTCATTACTACACATGAAACCCACATATGAATCATCAGGATCAGGAAAAGCATGTCTGACGGCATTCACTGCACATGAGGGAACTACTCTTCTGTTTCCTTTGCCTAAGTAGCCATATATCCAAGCAGTGAAGCTCCTGTATGCGGTCTTTCTTAGTCTCCTAAAATAAAAAAGTAAAAAAATCACCATAATAATTAAATTATTTCAAATAAAAAAAAAATGATGACAGATGGTATGAAAAAAAATTAAATAAAATGTGCATAGAGAACATTGAATTTCTTTACATAATACATCATATATAAATAACTTTACAATATATATTAGTATACAAATATTGAAATTTAATGTTATACCTGTTGTTTTCAGGGTCTATAGATGGTGGATATTGATGAATGGCTATGCAGTTAATTTTCACTAGGTTCTCTGTGGTGCATGAAAGTTTGAAGGTTTCACACTCTATGATGCAATCTTCTCCATCTGGGATGCTGCCCTCCACCTCATTTATCTCCTGGCAGCACACAGATTCCACAGGAGAAGCCATTGGGATGCAGTTCCCACACCTGCACCAGTCCTTGTTGCCAAGACGAGATATGTCGCCCTCCTCTTCACTCTCGGATGTTTGCTGGCAAATCTTTTTGGTGGGATTCACTGGAAACGCTGGATCCAGTTCTATCGGTGGATATTCCTTCCATATTTCGTCGATAAGCATTTTGCTCTTTTTTTAAACAGAAAAAAAAAAAAAGGCTAAATCTATTTGAAAAATGTATAGTTTACATTTCTATCACAGATATGATGTGTAATGTATAACTATGTTTGTAAAAAATGTTAGAATTTTTTGTTTTTTTATAATAAAATTGAGTTTTGTTTTAAAACATTACAAGCATTTTTATTTAAAAATAAACATCAATAGCAATATTCATAATTCCGTTATCTAGAATGTAAACACTTCTTATAATATTTAGGAAAGTTATGCTTACTCTCTCCTCCCAAGTTGCCTTCCTGGAACCACTGCAGGATGGCTTTTCACCTTCCATGTTATAAAATCTAAAATAAGAAAATAAAAAATAAAATTTAAAATTAAACAGTTGAACATTTATATTTTTCACACATATATATATATATATATATATATATATATATATATATATATATATATATATATATATATATATATATATACACACACACACACACACACACAGGATATCTAGAAGGAGTAGAGCCCTTACGGATGTTGTGTGCAGGTTTTTGTTTGGGGTTTGTTCAATAGAGACAAAGTACCAAAAAATATTTAATTTCTAGACCTTAACAAAAAGAACAATATAGGCAGGGTGACCCTTTAATAGCACATTTGAAATTGTGAAAATTAAATTAAGCAGGGTGCCCCTTAAATTTCATCCCGATATAAGCAGATTTCCCCTAAAAATTAATCACAATATAAGCAGAGTTCCCCTTAAAATGAATCCCAATATAAGCAGAGTTCCCCTTAAAATGCAGCACAATATAAGCAGGGTGGCAGTTTTACATCACATTTGAAATAGTGAACACTAAATTAGAGGGGGAGGGGTGTGATGTGTTTGGTAGTTTTGATGGTGGGGGTTGGGTGTGGTTGGGTGTGGTGGTTTGTCTTTGTGATAAGCAAAATGGAGACAAAGAGAAAAAAAAAATTGAATCAGAGCAATTTTAAAATTCTAGTTCCCCCCCCCCCCCTTTAAAATATTTGAAGCTGAACACAGTGTGCTCCTTTCACAGCAGCACAAAAAAATGCAGGGTGCACCTTAAAATTATGGCAAATATAAGCAGAGTTCCCCTTAAAATGAATCCCAATATAAGCAGAGTTCCCCTTAAAATACAGCACAATATAAACAGGGTGGCAGTTTTACATCACATTTGAAATAGTGAACACTAAATTAGAGGGGGAGGGGTGTGATGTGTTTGGTAGTTTTGATGGTGGGGGTTGGGTGTGGTTGGGTGTGGTGGTTTGTCTTTGTGATAAGCAAAATGGAGACAAAGAGAAAAAAAAAAATTGAATCAGAGCAATTTTAAAATTCTAGTTCCCCCCCCCCCCCTTTAAAATATTTGAAGCTGAACACAGTGTGCTCCTTTCACAGCAGCACAAAAAAATGCAGGGTGCACCTTAAAATTATGGCAAATATAAGCAGAGTTCCCCTTAAAATGAATCCCAATATAAGCAGAGTTCCCCTTAAAATACAGCACAATATAAGCAGAGTTCCCCTTAAATTTCATCCCAATATAAGCAGAGTTCCCCTTAAAATACAGCACTTTATTAAATTAGAGCAAAATAGATGCAGGGTTCCACCTAAATTTCACCAAAAGATAAGCAGGGTGCCCCCTTAATTTAGAGCAAAATAGATGCAGGGTTCCACCTAAATTTCACCAAAAGATAAGCAGGGTGCCCCCTTAATTTAGAGCAAAATAGATGCAGGGTTCCACCTAAATTTCACCAAAAGATAAGCAGGGTGCCCCCTTAATTTAGAGCAAAATAGATGCAGGGTTCCACCTAAATTTCACCAAAAGATAAGCAGGGTGCCCCCTTAATTTATAGCAAAATAGATGCAGGGTTCCACCTAAATTTCACCAAAAGATAAGCAGGGTGCCCCCTTAATTTAGAGCAAAATAGATGCAGGGTTCCACCTAAATTTCACCAAAAGATAAGCAGGGTGCCCCCTTAATTTATAGCAAAATAGATGCAGGGTTCCACCTAAATTTCACCAAAAGATAAGCAGGGTGCCCCCTTAATTTAGAGCAAAATAGATGCAGGGTTCCACCTAAATTTCACCAAAAGATAAGCAGGGTGCCCCCTTAATTTAGAGCAAAATAGATGCAGGGTTCCACCTAAATTTCACCAAAAGATAAGCAGGGTGCCCCCTTAATTTAGAGCAAAATAGATGCAGGGTTCCACCTAAATTTCACCAAAAGATAAGCAGGGTGCCCCCTTAATTTAGAGCAAAATAGATGCAGGGTTCCACCTAAATTTCACCAAAAGATAAGCAGGGTGCCCCCTTAATTTAGAGCAAAATAGATGCAGGGTTCCACCTAAATTTCACAAAAAGATAAGCAGGGTGCCCCCTTAATTTATAGCAAAATAGATGCAGGGTTCCACCTAAATTTCACCAAAAGATAAGCAGGGTGCCCCCTTAATTTAGAGCAAAATAGATGCAGGGTTCCACCTAAATTTCACAAAAAGATAAGCAGGGTGCCCCTTTAATATAATTTGTGCTGCTGGTCAAGCAATATAACACATACCTGTGTCCTGTAAATGCTGGGTGGTGGTGGTGCTCGCTCGCTCGCTCGCTCTGTCTCTATGGTCCTCTGTCTCTATTGTCCTCTCTCTCTCTCTCCTCTCCTGCACGCTGTCTGAGCTTCCGGGAGGCGGGGGTGGATTTATAGGGGCGGCAACTTCCTGTAACATTGCCGTCCCTATGGAAACCAGTACTATGCCGATTGCATAGTACTGGGCATGCGCGAGAGTTCGCGCTGGACTCACAGGACTACGCCCACCTCGATTCAGGAAGAAGGGAAGACATTTGACCACAACGGACTCGGCCATACACATCAAAGATGGCGCCGGACATCGGAAATTTTATAAAGTAAGATTTGCTTCTTGCAAACTGATTATTTCACCATAATAAACAGGATTAGCGGATGTATCGATGTGTAAGGGTGATTGTTAGGGGGAGATTAAAAAAAAAAAAACGATTCTGTGCCCGGAACTCCGCTTTAAGTGCTAGTAGGTTGAGGAAGGGACTCTGTGCAGGCCAGTCAAGTTCCTCCACCACAAACTCACTCATCCATGTCTTTATGGATCTTGTTTGTGCACTGGTGCGCAGTCATGTTGGATCAGGAAGGGGCCATCCCCAAACTGTTCCCACAAAGTTGGGAGCATGAAATTGTCCAAAATGTCTTGGTATGCTGACGCCTTAAAAGTTCCCTTCACTGGAACTAAGGGGCCAAGCCCAACCCCTGAAAAACAACCCCACACCATAAACCCCCCTCCACCAAATGATTTGGACCAGTGCACAAAGCAAGGCCCATAAAGACATGGCTGAGCGAGTTTGGGGTGGAGGAACTTGACTGGCCTGCATAGTCCTGACCTCAACCCCATAAAACACTTTTGGGATGAATTAGAACGAAGAGTGAGAGCCAGGCCTTCTCATCCAACATCAGTGCCTGACCTCACAAATGCGTTTCTGGAAGAATGGTCAAACATTCCCATAGACACACTCCTAAACCTTGTGGACAGCCTTCCCAGAAGAGTTGAAGCTGTTATAGCTGCAATGGGTGGGCCAACTCAATATTGAACACTACGAACTAAGACTGGGATACCATTAAAATTCATGTACATGTAAAGGCAGGCGTCACAATACTTTTGGTAATATAGTGTATTTATTAAACAAAAAAGCACACCGTATATGGGAAACACCTGAAATAAGACAAGTCTCCCCCAAGCCTATGATAAACTGCCCCCCCCCTTTTTTTTTTTGTTTCTTCCCCTTCCCTTCCATCCTTCCCCTTCATGCTCTCTCCACCATCCCTTCTTTTTTCCATATCTGCTCTTCCCTTTATACACCTTGTACAAAAGATTTTTCAGATTGGGATAGGTGTCGTTTGCCACCATCCCTAGTCACATATAGGAATAAAAAAGTTTTTCTCCTCAATTTGGGATTTTGTCGGCAAACAAGTACAAAAAGTATAAAATTGTAGAGTTTTATTCAAAAAATACACATAGAAAAATTGGTCAAAATAGTTACATAATAGATATAAAATACATGTCATGGAACGCCAAGAATTGCTACCAAACATGAATAATCTAGTGATACATGGGGTGAAAGGCCCCCCCAAAATGACAGAGTACAAATCCTGATCCAACGCGTTTCAAACTTTGTGGAACTAACAGTTCAGTTCTTCATCAGGGAAGAGTAGATTTTACACTCTGAAGAAAGAATGAAAAAAAAAAAAAACATAATAAAACAATGAGAAAACAGCCACACAGTCAAAAACAAGCATATCACCCAAAGGGGTGATTACAACATATGTGTAGAGAGGACGAGGAAAAAAAAAAAAAAAAAACACCAAACCAAAAAACCAAAAAAAAAAAAAAAACGCACACAATATCCAGACTGACCATAAGAGGGGGGGGAGGGGAAAACGAGCAGATGGAGGTTCGTGAATCATTTTTTTTGAAAAAGTGAGCATGGAGCTTGCATCCCAGTCCCTCTTGAAGTGGGTCAATCCCATGCTTTTCCCGTAGGGCCGCAGGCAGAATAAAGAATATTCACCAACCGACCGGCAAAAACACACTGAAAGAAAATATATATATGTATGTATCTGTATATAGTAGGTGGGAATAGACAAGGATTGTAAAATAAGGTCATTGTACTGTATCCTAAATATTTCAAAGATCTGGATCAAAAAGCAGCTTTTTGAATGGTGCGTCCAAAGAAAAAAAAAAAAAAAAAAAAAAGGGGATGCATCCAAGAGCAAAAAGCTATTACACATATACGGACAAAACCCATCAACCCAATAGAGATCCTATAATAAATAAACTCACATGATATTCCAAGAAGAGTGGGTTCTATGGTGAAGCCACAAGTCCTAGGATCAAAGGTTCTTTCCAAATGAGTATTAAGTAAAATACATGGAGGCTCAAAGCGAAAAGAAGCCCCCAATACCAGTGTTGATAGGTCCTCACATCATGGGGCACCCCTTGGGATGCAAGCTCCATGCTCACTTTTTCAAAGAAATGATTCATGAACCTCCATCTGCTCGTTTCCCCTCCCCCCCTCTTATGGTCAGTCTGGATATTGTGTGTGTTTTTTTTTTTTTTGGTTTTGTGTTTTTTTTTTTTTCCTCGTCCTCTCTACACATATGTTGTAATCACCCCTTTGGGTGATATGCTTGTTTTTGACTGTGTGGCTGTTTTCTCATTGTTTTATTATGTTTTTTTTTTTTCATTCTTTCTTCAGAGTGTAAAATCTACTCTTCCCTGATGAAGAACTGAACTGTTAGTTCCACAAAGTTTGAAACGCGTTGGATCAGGATTTGTACTCTGTCATTTTGGGGGGGCCTTTCACCCCATGTATCACTAGATTATTCATGTTTGGTAGCAATTCTTGGCGTTCCATGACATGTATTTTATATCTATTATGTAACTATTTTGACCAATTTTTCTATGTGTATTTTTTGAATAAAACTCTACAATTTTATACTTTTTGTACTTGTTTGCCGACAAAATCCCAAATTGAGGAGAAAAATGTTTTTATTTTTATACACCTTGTTACCTAAAAGTTGAACCTGTAACTCAGAGTGACCGAAAGGCAAGTTAGAGGCCACTCTTGCAGAAGTTTTTGGCATAAGAGGAATATTGACGATCTCTGTTTTTTGTAACATGTATGCTGATATTCGTGTTATATTCTTTTTGATTATATTAAAAGCAATTCCTATTGAACTAAGTTTTCCTTTTTTTCCTCTTTCTTTGTAAACTACAATTTGTTTTCCCAATAATACATTTATGGAAAAAATAAAAGAAAGAAGACAAGTCTGTGTTGATGGGAACAACGCGTACTCAGACTGGTCTGAGGTAGTAAGCGGGGTCCCCCAAGGCTCAGTCCTAGGACCAACCTTGTTCAATTTATTCATAAACAGCATTGAGGACGGGATCTGTAGTTCAATATCAGTTTTTGCAGATGACACAAAATTAGGCAGGACAATAACAGCACAGCATGAAGCAGATATCCTACAGAATGACCTGGACAAAATAACGGAGTGGGCAAAGACATGGCAAATGAGGTTTAATGTGGAGAAATGTAAGGTTTTACACTTGGGGACTAGAAACATAAAAGCACAATACACGTTAGGAGGGGAACCCCTGGGAGAATCAAAAATGGAGAAGGATCTGGGAGTCTTGGTTGATGATAGACTAGGCAACAGCATGCAATGTCAAGCGGCAGCTGCCAAGGCTAGCAGAATATTAGCATGCATAAAGAAAGGGATGTATTCCAGAGATAAGACTATAATCCTTCCACTTTATAAAACTCTGGTCCGACCTCATCTGGAGTATTCTGTCCAGTTCTGGTCACCAGTCCTCAGGAGGGATGTGTTGGAGCTGGAGAGAGTCCAGAGAAGGGCAACTAAACTAATTAGGGGATTGGAGAACCTTGATTATGAGGAGCGTCTGCAATCGCTTGATTTATTCTCCCTGGAGAAGAGACGCCTGAGGGGGGACATGATAGCAATTTTTAAATATCTAAATGGGGATCTAGGCTTAGAAAAAAAGCTGTTCAGTCGAAGGGATTGCATGAGAACTCGGGGGCATACAATGCGATTAGAGGAGAAGCGTTTTAACCTCAGGCAACGTGGGGGGTTCTTTACTGTTAGGGCTACAAGAGTGTGGAATTCTCTACCACAAGAGGTGGTTTCTGCGGGAAGTATGGTGGCTTTCAAAAGACTCTTAGACGTACATCTCAAGGATCAGAACATTCAGGGGTATGCAAGATGATTACAGCCACACACATCTACACAGGTTGAACTGGATGGACTTTTGTCTTTATTCAACCTCACCAACTATGTAACTATGTAACTATGTAACCCATCACCTCTTTCATTTCACCAGATTTCTTGGGAAGAAATGTCGGGGTGTGGAACGCTGCAGAGACTCTGTTGAGTGCAGGGTCTAATCTGATCAAAGTTTAAAAATGTAGGTAGTTGTAGACTCTCATTGGATCCAATCTATTTACGTAGCACTGCCCCCTAGAGAGCTGCTGAGAATTATACTTCTTGGGTTCCCCTGGCTTACCCCTAGCAACTGAAAGCAGATGAACATCAAATACAGTCCTTGGCTCAGTCAATGATCAGTCCAGGGGATTTTGTTTTTTTGTGTTTTATTTAGAACTGGGATAGGAGAAGGGAAGAGGGGGGATACTCCAACGTTAACTATGCACAAATCCTGAGGACAACTGACTGCAGCATGCGGCAAGGCCGCTGCTTCACCTTGCCACTGAAGTGAAGATAGATTAACTGTTGCCGTTTTAGTATACTCTTCAGGGTTAATAACTTGACACCCCCTTTACTCTCACTGCCTGTGTGCTGACACCTGTCCGCGGACTCTAGCCACTGGAGTTGTCCCTTCCTGGGCAGACCTTCGGCAAGCTCCCCTGTACTCACGAACAATGTTTTTCCAGAGTTGCTCTGCCTTCACCTCCTCAGTCAGCTTCCACTGGACCTCTGGGTTCAGTCACACTTTGTTGGTCCACTAGGCTGACTGCCTGTGACCACCTTCCACACCTTCAGAAGAGGAGACAGTCGTCACCCTCCTTCTAGGACCTGGCTTCCTGCCCAAAGACCCCCTGCCACAGGTAGAGTTGCCACCTCATCCCTTTAAAACAGAACACAAATTAATTACACAGGTTCTGAGGCTAATTTAATGCAGAGAAGGCTCCAAGTGAGTTTTATTACCACCTTAATCAGTCACAGAACCTGTGTAATTAATATGTGTTCTGTTTTAAAGGGATGAGGTGGCAACCCTAGCCACAGGTGCTCCTGGCTTTTATACCTTATCCCAGGATGAACCTCTCTCTGTGCAAACCCACTGAGACAGTACAAAAGCCTGTGCGTCATTGGCCAGGTTTCCTCCACAGTGCAACTAGCCTCCTCATTGGATACAGTGGGGGCACTCCCTCAGCCCACATGAATCGAACATTGAGCAAGCTCAGCAGGCCTAACTACTGATCAGGCTCCCCTGATAAGCAGATAGAGCAACTAAGTTTTACCTGCCTAGCACCTACGTAGGAGGGTGCTACATCTCTAAAACCTGGATGAGCATGCATGGGCCAATTAAAGTGTTACTAAACCCACAACAGTAAAATCAGTGTGTATATGCAGTAAAGCATGCCGGTTTTACTCACTGTGGAATCTAAGGGGTTAAACCTCCACATTAAAAGGCTGTTTGATCCCTTTTTCCACTGTCCCCAATTCATCTTCTGATAGAACAGAGCCTTTAGAGTCACCCTGCTCATGCTCAGTTTGGTGTGTACTGCTAGAGTTTTTTTTTTTTTTTCTTGGGAGGGTGCATGTGATCAGTGCAGGGCCAATCAGTACTGTCCACATGGAGGGTCAGGGGGTCCTGCATCCTGATAGGTCAGCCAGTGCAGTATGAAAACTCCTCCAACAAGCTTTTGCTAGGCACTGATAGAAATCACAAGACTGCTACCGTGTTCCCCGAAAATAAGACCTACTGTTATTTTCAGGGAGGGCTTGTATATAAGCCCTACTCCGAAAATAAGGCTCTAGTTTAGTGTTTGTAAAATCCTAGAATCCACACTATTACTGTTTTATATAAAGTCCAGTGTGTGTTTCTGTAATCTAATTGTGTGAAATACCTTCAGTACAGCGCCGCTCGGCTGATCTCCCGTTCTGCTCTCCTTCTCTTCTCATAGCTGTCAGCGGGGGATCTCAGCCCCTCCCCTCTGCAGTGCTCAGAGTGGGTCACGGAAGCACCGAGCATTATATTAGAATTGTGTGAAATACCTTCGGTACAGCGCCGCTCGGCGCTTTCCGTGACCCCCAGCTGTCAGCGGGGGGAGAAGAGAAGGAAGAGCAGCAGGAAAGCAGCTGAGCCCCGAGCGGCGCTGTACCGAAGGTATTTCACACAATTATAATATAATGCTCTGCGCTTCAGTGACCCGCTCTGAGATTCCCTGCTGAGAAGAGCAGAGTGGGAGACCAGTTGAGCTCCGCTGTACCGAAGGTATTTCACACTGTTAGATTACAGAAACACACACTGGACATTATATAAAACCGTAATAGAGTGGATTCTAGGATTTTACAAACATTTTTACTAGGTTCACACAGGGGATTCCTGATAGGCAGGGAGGGAGAGAAGACAGCACATTACACATAAGCCCTACTGTGTCTTTTATGGGACCATAAACATGAATTAGATTAGGAAGAGGCCCCCTCCCTTTTATGTCAGCATCGGGATGGCAGCATCCCCTGTGCTTAGTAATTTGTGGTGACCTGGATTGCTTGTGGCACTTTAGTTGTATATCTTGGACCCCTCTTATAATTGATCTAGTATCATACATTCTTCGCTATAAAGTACTGTGATTGGTTCTGAGGTCCACCTAGCCAAATCCCCCCCCCTTTTTTTCCCCCTTATAATTGATCTAGTATGCTACATTCCTCGCTATAAAGTACTGTGATTGGCTCTGAGGTCCACCTGGCCATATCCCCCCCCCCCCCCAAATAATTGATCTAGTATGCTACATTCCTCGCTATAAAGTACTGTGATTGGTTCTGAGGTCCACCTAGCCAAATCCCCCCCCCCCTTTTTTTTCCCCCTTATAATTGATCTAGTATGCTACATTCCTCGCTATAAAGTACTGTGATTGGATCTGAGGTCCACCTGGCTATAACCCCCCCCCCCCCTTATAATTGATCTAGTATGCTACATTCCTCGCTATAAAGTACTGTGATTGGTTCTGAGATCTACCTGGCCATATCCCCCCCCCCCCCCCCTCATTGGGTGTCTCTGAATTGCCTCCCCACAGCCTGGGAGGATGTGACTAACTGCCTCTATGGGTTTTGCTTTTGTAAGTATTTTAGTTTTTTATTTTTTCCTTTTCTCCATCGATTTCCCTCTCTTGCTGGATAGTCCTTTGGCCCTGTGAAGGACCAAATTATAGGTTAACATGAATGTTTTCTTGTAGTTGGGGGCTATTTTCCATGTGAGTTCTATGTACAGTGCCTTGCGAAAGTATTCGGCCCCCTTGAACTTTTAGACCTTTTGCCACATTTCAGGCTTCAAACATAAAGATATAAAACTGTAATTTTTTGTGAAGAATCAACAACAAGTGGGACACAATCATGAAGTGGAACGACATTTATTGGATATTTCAAACTTTTTTAACAAATAAAAAACTGAAAAATTGGGCGTGCAAGATTATTCAGCCCCTTTACTTTCAGTGCAGCAAACTCTCTCCAGAAGTTCAGTGAGGATCTCTGAATGATCCAATGTTGACCTACATGACTAATGATGATAAATAGAATCCATCTGTGTGTAATCAAGTCTCCGTATAAATGCACCTGCACTGTGATAGTCTCAGAGGTCCGTTTAAAGCGCAGAGAGCATCATGAAGAACAAGGAACACACAAGGCAGGTCCAAGATACTGTTGTGGAGAAGTTTAAAGCCGGATTTGGATGCAAAAAGATTTCCCAAGCTTTAAACATCCCAAGGAGCACTGTGCAAGCCATAATATTGAGATGGAAGGAGTATCAGACCACTACAAATCTACGAAGACCTGGCCGTCCCTCTAAACTTTCAGCTCATACGAGGAGAAGACTGATCAGAGATGCAGCCTAGAGGCCCATGATCACTCTGGATGAACTGCAGAGATCTACAGCTGAGGTGGGAGACTCTGTCTATAGAACAGCAATCAGTCGTATACTGCACAAATCTGGCCTTTATGGAAGAGTGGCAAGAAGAAAGCCATTTCTTAAAGATATCCATAAAAAGTGTCGTTTAAAGTTTGCCACAAGCCACCTGGGAGACACCAAACATGTAAAAGAAGGTGTTCTGGTCAGATGAAACCAAAATCAAACTTTTTGGCAACAAAACCGCTTGAATAATAGTAAGAAATCAAGTGAGCTTTGCACCTTCACACCTCAGATCACCCCAATTCCTGCACTATCACACATTAGATGACCCCAATTCCTGCACCTTGACACCTCAGATCACCCCAATTCCTGCACCTTCACACCTCAGATCACCCCAATTCCTGCACTATAACACCTCAGATCACCCCAATTCCTGCACCTTCACACATCAGATCACCCCAATTCCTGCACCTTCACACCTCAGATCACCCCAATTCCTGTACTATCACACCTCAGATCTCCGCAATTCCTGCACCTTCACAAATCAGATCAGCCCCAATTCCTGCACTATCACACCTCAGATCACCCCAATTCCCGCACCTTCACAAACCAGATCAGCCCCAATTCCTGCATCTTCACACCTCAGATCAGCCCCAATTCCTGCACCTTCACACATCAGATCAGCCCCAATTCCTGCACCTTCACACATCAGATCAGCCCCAATTCCTGCACTATCACACATCGGGTCACCCCAATTCCTGCACCTTCACAAATCAGGTCACCCCAATTCCAGCACTATCACACCTCAGATCAGTCCCAATTCCTGCACTATCACACCTCAGATCACCCCAATTCCTGCACTATCACACCTCAGATCAGTCCCAATTCCTGCACTATCACACCTCAGATCAGTCCCAATTCCTGCACTATCACACCTCAGATCACCCCAATTCCTGCACCTTCACACATCAGATCACCCCAATTCCTGCACCATCACACCTCAGATCACCCCAATTCCTGCACCTTCACACATCAGATCACCCCAATTCCTGCACCTTCACACATCAGATCACCCCAATTCCAGCACTATCACCCCAATTCCTGTACTATCACACCTCAGATCTCCGCAATTCCTGCACCTTCACAAATCAGATCAGCCCAAATTCCTGCACTATCACACCTCAGATCACCCCAATTCCTGCGCCTTCACAAACCAGATCAGCCCCAATTCCTGCGCCTTCACACCTCAGATCAGCCCCAATTCCTGCACTATCACACCTCAGATCACCCCAATTCCTGCACTATCACACCTCAGATCAGCCCCAATTCCTGCACCTTCACACCTCAGATCAGCCCCAATTCCTGCACCTTCACACATCAGATCAGCCCCAATTCCTGCACTATCACACCTCAGATCACCCCAATTCCTGCACCTTCACACATCAGGTCACCCCAATTCCAGCACTATCACACCTCAGATCAGTCCCAATTCCTGCACTATCACACCTCAGATCAGCCCCAATTCCTGCACCTTCACACCTCAGATCACCCCAATTCCTGCACTATCACACCTCAGATCACCCCAATTCCTGCACCTTCACACCTCAGATCACCCCAATTCCTGCACTATCACACCTCAGATCACCCCAATTCCTTCACACCTCAGATCACCCCAATTCCTGCACCTTCACACCTCAGATCACCCCAATTCCTTCACCTTCACACCTCAGATCACCCCAATTCCTGCACCTTCACACATCAGGTCACCACAATTCCTGCACCTTCACAAATCAGGTCACCCCAATTCCTGCACCTTCACAAATCAGGTCACCCCAATTCCTGCACCTTCACACCTCAGATCAGCCCCAATTCCTGCACTTTCACACCTCTGATCAGCCCCAATTCCTGCACCTTCACACATCAGATCACCCCAATTCCTGCACCTTCACACCTCAGATCAGTCCCAATTCCTGCACTAGCACACCTCAGATCACCCCAATTCCTGCACCTTCACACATCAGATCACCCCAATTCCTGCACCTTCACACCTCAGATCAGTCCCAATTCCTGCACTATCACACCTCAGATCACCCCAATTCCTGCACCTTCACACATCAGATCACCCCAATTCCTGCACTATCACACCTCAGATCAGTCACTGCTAGAAAACATGTGCCATGCGGCATGCCAGTTTGCTTGTTACATGTGATGTGACAGCCAGGTGCAGATTTTCAAGTTGAAAATCTGCACCTGGCTGTCACGTCACATGTAACAAGCAAACTGGCATGCCGCATGGCACATGTTTTCTAGCAGTGACAGTATGTAGCTGACTGTTATCTGTTTTTTACGCCTGCGGCCTGCCTGCTTGCTGCTAAGCCAGAAGTGAACAATGCTCTGCCGGAGGCCAGAACCACAAATCCCAGCAGTGTTGTGTTTGTTTTTGTGCCCTTTCCTTACATGGCACATGTTCTAGCAGTGACAGTGTGTAGCCGTTTTGAAAACATATGCCATGCGGCATGCCAGTTTGCTTGTTACGTGATGTGACAGCCAGGTGTAAATTTTCCAGATTTTAATCACCACCATTACGAATAAAAAAAAAAAAAGTCCAAAAATCTATCCCATACTTTGTAAACGCTATAACTTTTACACAAACCAATATACACTTTTTGGGATTTTATTTTTTTTTTACCAAAAATTTGTAGCAGAATACAAATTGGCATAAACTGAAAAAAAATTTGATTTTTTAATTTTTTTTATTGGGAATGTTTTATAGCACAAAGTGAAAAAAAAAATATTGGTGTTTTTTTCAAAATTGTCGCTTTTTTGGTTTATAGCGCAAAATCTGAAAACCGCAGAGGTGATCAAATACCACCAAAAGAAAGCTCTATTTGTGTCAAAAAAAGGACACCAATTATATTTTGGTACGGTGGCACACGACCGCGCAATTGTTAAAGTAAGGCAGTGCTGAAGCACAAAAAAAAAAAATGACACTGGCATGGAAAGGGTTAAAACCAGGGGCGATCAAAGGCTTAAATGTGTACCTCAGGGGTGATTCTTAACTGTGGGGGGACCAGACTTGGTGGATGGAAACAGGGCTCCTGTGTTCCGAAATAACAAGAACCCCGTTTCAATCAGTGACAGATGAGCGGTGTGCCGATTTCACAATAGCATACCACCTTCTGTCAGTTCCAGCAGCAATCGCCACCGCCGTTGCTTAGCTGCTGGGCTAAGGAGCGGGCACGCACTTGCGCCGCCGGCGGGTTGCACGCGCACCTGAGACACGCGAGCCAATGTACCCCTACATCGGTTTGCGCAGGAGAGCCAGCTTGCCGCAGTATAACTGCGGCGGCTGGTCTTGAAGTGGTTAAGGTGGTAAATCCTTCCAGAGCTGAAGTTAATGGTACAACATTATTAAAGGGTTGGCAGATTCTCTTCAGGTCTCTCGGATACCCAGAAAAACTAAAGGTCGTCACAGTGTATTATCATAAAAACCAAGCTTTATTAACCACTTGCCGACCAGCCACCGCAGATGTACGGCGGCAGGTCAGCTCTCCCAGGCAAAACCCCGTACATGTACGGCGCTCCCGCCCCCGCTCGCCAGCAGGGAAGCTAGTGCGTGTGGCAGGCAGCTCCGATGGCCGCTGGCCACTTGCGATCTCCCGCCGCTGACAAGAGAAGGACGGACGGCTGATGTAAACATAGCCGTCCATACTTCTCCCTGAAGTGATCACAGTTGTCATGTGATCCTGCTATATAGGATCACGTCTCTGTGATGACTTCAGAAGCCACGCCCCCTGTTAGAATCACACCCCTAGGGTCACATTTAACCCCTTGATCACCAGTACTGTTAACACCTTCCCTGCCAGTGTCATTTTTACAGTAACAGTGCATATTTTTAGCACTGATTACTGTAGTAATGCCACTGGTACGCCCAAAAGTGTAAAAAATGTCAGTCAGGGGTCCGATCTGTCCGCCGCAATGTCGCAGTCCCGCAAAAAAAAAAAAAAAAACGCAGATCGCAGCCATTACTATTTAAAAAAAAAAAATAAAAATGACAAATCTTTCCCGTAGTTACTAAATGCAATAACTTTTGCGCAAACCAATCAAAATACGCTTATTGCGATTTTTTTTACCAAACATATGTAGCCGAAAACAAATTGGCCTAAAATGTTAAAAAATTTAGACTTTTTTGAGAATTTCATATAAAAGAATGTGAAAAATAAAGTAATTTTTTAAAAATTGTCACTTTTTTTGTTTATAGCGCAAAAAATAAAATATCGCACAGGGGATCAAATATCACCAAAAGAAAGCTCTGTTTGTGGGAAAAAAAGGAAGTTAATTTCATTTGGGTACAGCGCCGCACAATTGTCCCTTAAAGTCACGTAGTGCCGAATCGCAAAATAGGGCCTGGTCATTAAGCAGCCAAATCCTCCGGTCTTAAAAGTGGTTAAAAAGGTAGAAAACGTACACTTTCTACGCAAATAGCAGGCAATTCATTCAATTGTGATTACAAATGGTCTCCAAAGGGCACAATATCACGGGATAATGAGTTTATTCCATATTGCGCCCCTTGGAGACCATTTGTGATCACAATTGAATTGCCTGATATTTGCGTAGAAAGCGTTACGTTTTCTACCTTTTAATAAAGCCCAGTTTTGATACTACACTGTAGAGACCTTTTGTTTTTCTGGGTGTCCGAGAGACTTGAAGAGAATCTGCCAACACTTTAATGATTTTGTACCATTAAGGCTTATAGTCTCCTGCAGGTTTGACGTTTTGCTACTGCAGTAGAGTCCATGATTTCTGGTAAACGCTTCTGACCTCCCTTTATGGTGACGGTCGCATCTGTGGTGACACCCTTCTACTTCTGAACACCGATTGGTCTTTTTTCAGGTACGGACTTTATTCTTGATTTGATCACTATTTCAAAGGACTTTGCACTTTTTCATTATTCTTCTTTTGATGTGTATAGACAGTACATTGTATTTTGCAATATATATATATATATATATATATATATATATATATATATATATATATATATAGAGATATATATATATAAAATTTTATTTATATATTATACATTTTTCGCACAGTCGTGATTAAGCACCTTATGTGTTAGAGCATTGACATTTTTTTATCTTTTTTTGTGATGTTTGACTTTTTGATTAATAGATGAAAATATGTACAAACAAGGCATCTGTCAAATGCGAACATGAAATCCTGAAGAGGCACTAACCGTGAAACGCATTGGCAGTGTGACTTATGACAATAGGCATTAAACTTCTATTCTGGAAATTTCTATGCATGGAATGCAATTGAATGCCATTTTTAGAATAAACTTTTATTTAGCTGCGATATGCGCTCTAGATACAGTTTGGCCATCCTTAACGCCCCCCTTTTAAATCTCTTTTGTACATTACTTTCCTAATACAGCGCCTCAGATGAGGTCAGCTAGGTGGTAGTAGGTTATGTGCCGCTCCTAGGGGTGCCAGGTTTGCGGACGGGTAGTTTCTCTTGCTAAAAGTAGAACTAAAGTCACTTTTTTCCCCTGTTTTGGGTAGAGTGGAGAGGGGTTAAAACACCCGTTAGGTTTTTACTGCTGGCTGTGTCCCCCGTTAGGTAGATCCACCCTATTTGTCATGTTTACCATTACTACCGAGAGTGAAAATTAAAGAAAATTATACATTTTGGGTTGTAATCGGAACAGGAATTGAGAGGAAATCTTCCGATAGGGACACATTGGAGGGATTTTCTTTTTAATTTCTGCTTTGGCTATAGGACCGGGTGTGAAGAGAAATCTCCCCAATGGAATTCAGATAGCAAAAATAAAACTGACAGGGGTTAAAATCCTCCGATACTCTATCCAAAATGGGAAAAAGTTTTATAACTGATAAGATAGGCCATCACTGCTGACCCTTCTTTCTGAGAATTCTCATTGGCTGGCTGTCACACTCGTCAACTCGTTCAAACCTCATTGTTCAGCATTACAGCTGCCTATGGTGGATATCCATAAGAGGATTTGTGTATCACAAGAAAGGCTGGATATAATTACAAATGGTTTGGCATGTAAAACCATTAAGTATTTTAGCCGATTAGTTAACTATTTGGCTGGAGTTCTGCCTTAGTTACTTTTTAGAGATCCTCTCCCCAGCCACACATACTTACCTATTCCTTTGCCCTACCCCCTCATCACTGCATTCAGCTGCCAGGATCTAAGGAAGGAGGCCCTGTATAAGCTATGATGGCTAAGGGACTTCACTACCAGTGGTGGCAATTGGCTCAGGAGGCAGAAGGGGAGTGAGCAACATGATCCCCCATTTGTGAATGTACAGGTGCCTTTGCTTCAAGCAGCTGAAAGGAATAGCATGGGAGTTTAGAGCATGGGTGCTTAACCTGTGGCCCTCCAACTGTTGCAGAGCTACAAGCCCCAAGAGGCATTGCAAGCTGCTGACAGTCACAAGCATGACTCCCAAAGACATTATGGGAGTTGTAGTTCTGCAACAGCCAGCTGGAGGGGCTCAGGTTGAGCACCCATGATTTAGGGCATTTATAAGGTTTTAAAGCGGATTTTAACAACTTTGAAAAAAGTGCAAACTATAGGTTATGTCTAATTAGATGTCATGTCACCTCTGGGACTTATCTCTAATAGTTATATGGGACAGATTTTATTGCACTCCTGGAGGATACACTCCAGCTATGACAGAAGCACACACAGTTATACCTGCCCCTTCCCAAGAAGCCATTGTATTTCGTGAATGAGTTCACAAATTACAAAGGCTTCTGTGAATGGGCAGGCATAGCAGTTCCAGCAACTCTTCTTTTGAAGGAACTGAGATCGTGAGTAGCATTGAACTGATCTTCCTTGAACACAATAAGCTTGTCAGAAGTGAACAGAGATAAGTCTATGAGGTTGCAGGCACCTTGTTGGACTTAACTCATAGTATGCCTGCAGTCTTTACAAAGCAGCCCAATTCCTGGAATTCAGCTTTAAGAACTGTAATTTGGGTATAGATATCTTAATAATGCTCCAACCGCCCGATTGTGTAGCACTTCTAGATTGAGATCAGCAGGATGGCTTCAACATTACTCAATTTTTAGAACCTGACCCAGCAATTTTTCTATTGAACCACTGTGCTCTTGATTTCACTAGAGCTCAGACAAAAGTCCTGCTGCAATGCATGACTGCCTCCAACCAAACCTTAGCAAGGGCTTTGAAGACCACGATACTTTGTATACTTGAGACCAAAAATAGGATGACCCAAGCTTTGCTACATAGTAAAACAGAGGCCATAATACTAAACGCGATTCGCAAACACCGTAAAGTTTGGCAGCCTTGGGTGAAGTTGTCCAAGGATTGTATGGGATTTCAGTGGTTGGCTTATAACTTGAGGATTCTATCAGTATTAACAGACTGCATCATATAGGTCATTGGAGTTAAAATGTGAGAATGCACTACAGATCCCCTCCTTCCAGTGCTGAGCCATTTTTTTTTTTTTTTTTTTTTTTTTTTACACTGTGCGTTGACACACAGACGCCAGAGTACTGAAACCGGTCAATCGCTCCTGTGGCCAAGATGGATACAACAATAGTGATTCACTCTAAGTTTTATTGTGATACACATTTCATTTTCCAGAATAGTAGCAGTAGTTGCTGTAGGTGCCTCCGTCTTCAAAAATGTTTTTCCTTTTTAGTGACAACAGAACGAGAGGGGGGACATGAGGATACAACCAAAATGTAGTGACGAGAGTGTGGGGGGAGGGGGGAGGAAGATAAAGCGTTAAAATGAGAAAATGTCACAAACAAGATTTATTGACTTTCAGCTGCGTCTTCCTCTGTTCTCTATACACCCGAAGAATGAGACCAGCAAGCACTCGCTTAGATGGAGAGAAGGATGTTAATATGATATGGGGGGGGGGGGGGGGGTGGGGGGACATTCAAAGGATTAAATGGAGGGGAAGGGGGGGTCCAGAGTGGTTTATGCTGCCAGGACAAGAAGTGGTTAAGGGGGGCAAAAGGGTGAGGTAAGGGGAGGGGGGGGGGGGGGGACGGTGAACAATGCAAATAAAAGGCTCAACAACATTTGCTCTTCCAGCCTGTCACGCCACCGCCGCTGCTGATATCTACGTTCTCACTGTTGGGTTCTTTAACTGGAGTCTGCAAGACAAGGAGAGGATTATTAGACACAGCTTGGCTCCCACCAGGACAGATTTATACACCGTATAGCCAAAAATGTGTTGACACCTGACCATCACACCTACCTATATGGCTATAAGTTATGTGGACACCCTTCCAAATGATTCAGGCGTTTCCAGTAAAGGGTACTGTTAACACTCCATCATACAAAGACACTAGACAATTGAGCACCAGGATAGGCCATTTTCTGTTTGGACGGTGCCTGTGTACAAAGCCAGCTTCATAAAGACACGGCGTGGTGAGTTTGGTGTGAAGGAACGTGAGTGGCCTACACAAAACCCTGACCTCAACCCTACTGAACACCCTTCGGATGAGTTGGAATGTCTGAGCCAGGTCTTCTCAGCCAACATCAGGATCTGACCTCAAAAAAAAAAAAAAAAAAAAAAAAAAAAAAAAGAGAACCTTTTTGGCTGAATCGGCGCAGTGCCCCCAAAAATGGGAGAAGAGCGCAAAACCTGCATATGCGTTTTCAAATTCAGACAGACAATGTAATATAAAAAACTGCACTCACAGGTGTTAAAGTAACAGACTGTGGAACACTGCTGGGTCATTTCAAACTGAGGGAGGAAGCAAGCACTCTCCGAGGGAGGAAGCAAGCACTCTCCGAGGGAGGAAGCAAGCACTCTCCGAGGGAGGAAGCAAGCACTCTCCGAGGGAGGAAGCAAGCACTCTCCGAGGGAGGAAGCAAGCACTCTCCGAGGGAGGAAGCAAGCACTCTCCGAGGGAGGAAGCAAGCACTCTCCGAGGGAGGAAGCAAGCACTCTCCGAGGGAGGAAGCAAGCACTCTCCGAGGGAGGAAGCAAGCACTCTCCGAGGGAGGAAGCAAGCACTCTCCGAGGGAGGAAGCAAGCACTCTCCGAGGGAGGAAGCAAGCACTCTCCGAGGGAGGAAGCAAGCACTCTCCGAGGGAGGAAGCAAGCACTCTCCGAGGGAGGAAGCAAGCACTCTCCGAGGGAGCCACCCCTGCTGCTTTGGCCGAAAGCATAGATGTGCTGTCATTCGCTACAGCACAAAATCGGTTATAGCAGGTCCTGGCCATTGTTTTATAACCAGGACCTGCTGCTTGGCTTAGCGAATCACAATACAGGGCCTTGTGTTTACTACAAACACAGGGCTCTGTACACAGAGCAGCAATGTGGCTGTGTTTTCTCCCACAGCCACATCTATTAGTAAAAACACACATTACACAATTTTGGGCACAGTTAACCCTTTGATTGTCCTAGCCTAGACGTTAACCCCTTCGATGTCAGCATCACTCAGTTCCTTCCGTTCCCTCCCAGTATCAGTTTGCCTGCCGCACTATCACAGTCCCACTGAAAAGGTCAATGATCACAACCATTATTAGTAGAAAAAGGAATTTAAAAAGTTCCAGTATAATATTATACAGGATTTATATAGCACTGACCGTTTATGCAGCACTTTACAACGAGAGTAGACAGTACAACTACAATACACTAATACAGTAGCCCTGCCTGTTAGAGCTTACAACAGTTTGCAGACGCTATGACTTTCATGCCAATCAATATACACATATGGGGATTTTTTTCATCGTGTAGCAGAAAACATTTTGGCCTAAATTAAAGAAATTTGATTTTTTTTTTTATTGGATATTTTTTTTTTTTCTGCTATAAAACCTAACTCAAAAAGTTTGGTCTTTTTTTTATTTATATAATAAAAAATAAAAAACCCAGTGGCAATCAAATACCATCAAGTTTTCGTCTGAGTACAGTATTGCATCACTGCGCAATTGACAGCTAAAGTAGTGCAGTCCCGAATACCAAAAAAAAAAAAAAAAGGCCTGGTCGTGACTCTTCTGGAGCTTAAGTGGTTAAAACTTCGCCACACACTCCCAAAATCTTATGGAAAGCCTTCCTACAAGAACGGAGGCTGTTAACGCCACAACTCCGTATTAATGTCCATGGTTCTGAAATTAAAGGTCCAATAGGCTCCTGTAGGTGTGATTGCCTGGTGTCCACAAACCTTGAGCCCTAGAATATACATTTCTCTGTTCTGAAGAAACTCACTATGTACTACAGACTGATTGTTGAATGGAAGGGTCTCTGCCTTCATTGAGACCACTCAGTGCTGTAATGAGAAAAGCTGCCATGCGCTTCCCTTTAGAAGAAACAATCTTTAACTCACGCACACTGGAGGTTTTAAAATGTGGCCATTAAACTAACATGCAGAACAAAAAAACGCCAGGCGCCCCTATGTGTCCATGCACACAGGAAAAAAATTCTTCACACGTGTCAACGAATGTTAACTCCAGGCGTGTTTAGCACTCGAGCGTTCATTCATTTCAATGTTCAGAATACATTAAATGAACGCCCAAGCGCTTGTTCCACCTTAACAAGTTGCATGCATTTACAAGCGTCAAGCTTTTTTTTCTGCCAAAAAGCGGCTGTCAAGAGGAAAGGCGTTTAGCTAGGAGAGGTGGCAGAACGTCCTGTGTTACACATGCAAGTGTACACATACAGAGTGGCCAATTTGAAATGACTAGAATTTTTGGATGCCAAAATTACAGATGACAGACTAAAAATAGAAGGTCATTCTGAATAACGCAGCATTTACATGTAAAAAAGTATGCATGTGTATAAATATATATATATATATATATATATATATATATATACACATACATACATATACACATACATACATACACTATATATATATATATATACATACACACACACACACACACACACACACACACACATATAGAGATACATACACACAGAGATACATACACACATATATATATGTGTGTGTTACATACACACTTTTTTTTACAGAAAATGCAGTTGGCAATTTCTGTATATTGAGGACAATTCTTGTTGGTCACCTCCCCGTCCATCAAGTACTGCAGTAATCACAGCCTTGAAAGGCAGCTAATGGACTTTCAATTCTTGTTTCAAAACCATTTGAGCACTGCATACATTTTTTTTCTCTTATTTGTACGGAAATTTTTTTCCTGATTCTAACCTAAAATACAATTATTGCATTTTTAATCTGCCTATAATTTGCTATCCTTGGTCCCTCCTTCTCCCCCTCATTAACATGTTATTGACATTCTTAAATTAAAACTTTCTGCTATCGGCAAATTATTTTGGATGCAGTTATCCCAATGACTGGGTCTGTGCTTCTCTATGCAATGCAGGCAGATCATGGCTGATGGGAGGGGCCGGCAAGCTGCTTTACATAGCTCCCTGATCACATCACAGCACCCTGCCTCAGTACTCCTCATGAGCCCTCAACCCTAATGCAAGCAATGGGCTGCCTCACAGGTAACACCCACATGTGGTGCTGATGGGTGGGCCAAGGACAGTCAGTGCCGGTTCACACTGATGCGGCGATCGCATGTAATGTAATGTCGGAGCGCACTGCTCCTTCATTACATGCGATCGGCTGTGCGGTGCGAGTTTAGCCATACACTTTGTATGGCTAAATTCGCACCGCACCCGCAGCAAAGACGCACAGGACCCTTATTTGCAGCCGCATCAGGATCGGATCGCACAGCGGTTCACACTTGTGCGATCCGATCCTGTGCGAACTGCAAGATCGCACTGCGATATGCGATCAAACTGGGGGTGTCGTTAAGATTACATTGACACCCCCAGCGTATCGCATATGGCAGTGTGAACTGCCAGGGGTGCGTTTGCGATGCGGGAACAGGCTGCGAATTTGCAGCCTTCCCGCATCGCATAAGTGTGAACCGGCACTCAGGCTGGATGTCGTTCAGCCAGGAAATAAGGAGAGGTCTTGGAGTAACATTTATTAAAGTGCATTTTTCCCAAAAACATTTAGTTTGAGAAACCACTGTGAAAGTACCGTGGCATAAAAAATTGCAACACCCATAATGTTATTCTCTAGGGCCTTTGCTTAAAAATATATGTTTGGGGGGTCCCAACCAATCATCTAGCAAAAAAAAAAAAATGTAGGAGAGAATTGTCAGAATTGGCCTAGTAGGCAAGTGGTTAAAGTGTGTTAAAAATGTGACTTTTGCTCATCTGTCTGATGGACATTTGGAAAGATGTGACCAGGACCATTGGCTATAGTGCTACACATCTCCCTGCCTTTCACTATAGAGAGTTATGAATGGGTCCATTGGAAACCTAAAGAGATAAAATCAGGAGGTACAGAAGATGAGGAATTTCGTACCTTTCGAAGTATGTCTTCTGCTAATGTGAGGAATGCCTTCTCAATGTTTACGTTTGCTTTTGCGCTAGTCTCAAAAAACCTAATTCCATGCTCCCGGGCAATCTGTGGAAGAGAAGATGATTCATAGTGAGTCCCCACTCATAGCATATCCTTATTAAAAATGATCACATCTACCACAGAAACCAACAGGATACAGTACTTTTTTCATAAAAGGTCTCCAAACTCTAAGGTTTTCTTCTCTCACCAGCAACTCCCCCTTATGGCTCAATGCCGCTTGTTTGAGCTTCCAGTCGGGGTGAGTATGCACTGTAAACGTCACATAATGGTCACCTGACTGCACAGATCAGGAGCATGCTCACCCCCAGGGATAACATGCAGCATCCCAGGCCCGCCAAGGTCAGTAGTACATGATTCCTTATCCCTAGTGATAACAGTGCATATGCAACGTATCCAAATCTGAGCAGCATGCACTGTAGACAGCATATAATAGTTGCATTAACGCCCTGGTTCCTGTAGCAATAAAAACAAAATACATGCAAACCCACATCCCTGGTAGAACCATGCAAATAAGGGCGGCAACAGTGGAGCTCCATGGAACCCTGTAAAGCAATGTAGCCACACTCAACACGGGACAGGAGAACTGAGAAACGTTTAAGGCAGAAGGCAAAGACCAGGCAATCCTGCAGACTTTAAAGAATTCCAGGAATCGTATATTTTTACATAGTTACCCGTGTATAGTTGGACCTGTGTGCAACTATGTATGGACCATACCTGCCAGTTCCCTACCCAACAGTCAAACTCCACCTGGGTTCCTCCTCCAAGTGTTGCTCAGGGCTCCCTGAGCTTTGGAAGGTCGACTTCCCATTCGACTGTTCTCACGGGCCGCCACCGCAAGGGGCACTCTCCCCCGCGGGCCGCCACCGCAAGGGGCACACTCCCAATGACCCACAATAAAGTGGCTGTATTAAGGGTTCACCTGTGACCGGACAGTTAATTTAAAGTGGTTTTAAAGGCTGAAGATTTTTTTACCTTCATGCATTGTATGCATGAAGGTAAAAAACCTCCTCTGTACAGCATCACATATAGCAAACAAGAGGGGGGGGGGGGGGGGGTTTGACCAATAGCAGGGGCTGCCACTAGGTTATGCTTTGTTTGTACTTTGCTTCCTACCCCTGCAGATAGCAGCATAACTCAACAGTTAAAGGATGAGAGCAGTGTGTCTGTATAACAATTATCTAGGTATATTAGAGCTCTATTAACAGACGTATACAGATGCTGCAAAATGTGGCCTGGGCACCAACAGGTTAAGCTTAAAAGGTTTTTTTTGCAGAATCATATTACAGTACCTAGGTAGATGCAGTTGCAGTAATGGTCCAATGCTGCATCTGTCCCCCCCCCCCCCCCAACACTGAGAACCCAGAGATCAAACCACTGCCGATAGCTCGGTTCTCAGAGCTCTGTGAGCAGAGAGCTGCTGACAGTCAGTCACCGCTGTCTGCTCTGCCCCCCCTCTCACTGAAGTGCTGGGCTGTGGAGGGAGCGGGGGCGGCCGGCTCAGGCTCTCAGCAGCTCACAGAGGATGAGCTGGCTGCTAGTCTAGGCATGTGAGCGGATCCAGACTTGATTGTCAGAATCTTGTCCGAGCCTAGACCAGCTCTGTGATGTCAGCCAACAGCAGCTTCAGCCCGCTGTCTGCTGAAAACGGGTCGCAGGAGTGCAGAATGAACTACAGTCCTGTGATCCACAGGAGAAGTAAAGCCAAATGAGCTTTGGTTGTACTTCTTTAATTTGGGCAAATAAAAAAAAATAACTATTGGCTCCATTCCCTAGGAGTGGCCAATCGGACATAAAAATGCAGACGTGCAAAATTTTGATGCAGCCCTATGGGGTGAACAGGCCACAAAGAAAACAGCTCCTTTGCGTTAACTTATGCAGATCAATGCAGCTTAACAGACACGGTGTGAACGATGTCGTAGCCTGGCATTAGTTAGCACTGAAATGACACTAGCTCGGGAGCCCCATGCGGTCAGTAAACACTAACTGCACTGGAGGCTGCAGAGATGAATGGCTGGGCTGTGTCTATTTACACAGCCAAGATGAACGTCCCCGGCACTCTGCCGGAGCTGAAAGGAGCACACGGCCATAAGAAAGCTGCAAACATTCCGCCTGAACTACTACCTGCATCCACATCTACTGCATGAGCTGCTCCCTGCAGCCTGGTGCAGTTACTGGCAGCTTTCCCACTGCGGCTCATGTGACCAGACAGTGACAATAAGCCTGTGTGTCCGGAGACGGGACTCAGTGACTGGTATTCTGGGATATATTCTACACACATCAACGTTCATCACACTCAGAAATTGTATTGTCCTACTAAATGGCTTTACATCTGAATGTACACCACGCATCATTCTTTTAAACGCATAGGAGATGAATCACTTCAATACCTGGCACTTTCAGCCCTTCCTGCCTAGGACAATTTGGAGCTTGCCGGGGAACAAGAGCAAAAACTCAATCTTGTAGCCGGACCGAATGACTTTGTGGACCCACTTGTCTTGTAACAGGGAAGTCCACAGGGTCCGGAAACCAGAGAAGATGTCCCCTCACCCCCGATACGGGTGAGGGTGCACCTTCATGTTGAAGGTGCCTTGTCCACGGTTCTGGAGAGGAGAAGCCCGCTCTCGGCTTGCCAAGCCAAGTTGGTTTGGATCCTCCAGCAGGCCCTGAACGGCTTAGAATCCTTGTCAGTCGACCCTGAGGGACGAAAAAAACTTCTTACGAGCCGAGGAGGGGGGCCTATGTCTACGACGAGGGTCCTTGCCCTTAGTGGCTTACAGAAGAAAGGTACTCTTTCCCCCTGTAAGACCTTTAATCATGCCATCCAGGGTAGCTCCAAACAGGTGATCTCCTTGAAAGGGAAGATCAGTGAAGGCCTTTTTCGAAGCCTTGTCTGCAGACCAACATTTGAGCCAAAAGACACAACGAAGGACCACTGGTGAAAGAGCCCACCTGCATCCAAAGAGGCATCACAGATAAACTGCAGCCCCTGCACCAGCTGGTTGGCCAACTCAGCAAAGGAAGAGGGGAGCTGTTCTCCCTCCACGTCACAGCGTAAAAGCTTAACCCACTCAGAGTTTGCGACACCAGGGAACTGGTGAATACCGGCCTCAGTGCTGAACCAGCCAGAGAATACATACTGCAGGCCAGACTCTTCATTCCCCATCAGACGGAGCCTTAAAGGCTGGGGACTCTTCAACCAGAATCATGGTTGCCATGTTCAATCTGGAAATGGGAGGGTCCACAACCGGTGGAACAGTCTGCTTCTTAAGAAGGGACTCCTCATAGGGGTAACGCCTAGAAAATCGCTTAGGGACCCCAAGGGGAGGCTTTGGTCATCCCCACTCTTTAGCGACAATTCTGTCAAAATAGGCGGGGAAAGGAAACCACTTTGCCTCTATAGCTGGCTTGTGAGTGCCAAAGTAAACCTGCAGCTGCGTCCTCCATCTTTAAGGTCTCATGCACAGATCCAATCAATGCGTCCACCAGAGCCTTTTCGTGCGTGGTTGCAGATGGAATTCTCACTATCTGAAGATTCTAGGCGCGTGGTCGTAGACCCAAAAGGGAGACCCACGTCCACGGAGGCCAAATCAGATTCAGGATCTGAGGCAGGAGGTGCTTTTTGCTAGCCGTCACCTGAAAACCACTTCCACCCAGGACACAAAGGACTCTAGGACCGCCATCAGTGCATTGATGGATGGTTGGGACCTGGAGGGCTGCACAGCCTCAGATAGGGGATAAGGTGGGGAGATGTGCTCCAAAGACTCCATGAGTCACCAGGGAGACACCACAAAAGGTGTAACACTGCAAAAAAGGGACAACCCCCACCGCGCTGGCAGCACCACCCGGTCGCCAGGCACAAAGCACCAAGCGATCCTCAACAGAGAGGTAGAGGACTCCAGATTGGCCACCCAGCAGAAACAGGCACCTGCAGCCACCAGGATTATCTGCACTCCACGTGCGGCGATCAGGAAGTGAAAAGATTCAGGAGTCAGCACCAGGGGATGAGGAGGGGTTCCCACCACCAAAAAAGCTGCCATCAGGGCTCCAGGCTTGTCCACCACCATTTTCAATGGCAAACATGGCCGCCATGGATTGAGCACACAGGCTATATCAAAATGGTGGCCCCTCAAGGACAGGACCAGGCAGGAGCCCCCACAAAGTACACCCCCCCCCCAATCGTCCGGTCGCACCCCTGCCCCCATTGCCAGCATAGCGCCCTGCCCCTACTCCAGGTGGTGTAACAGACCACCAAAACATAAGTTGGGGGGTAGGAAGGGGGGGACAGATGAAGGGGGGAGCCTCCCGGGAAGGAGGGGAACCTGGGGGTCTGACCATCCCAAGGAGGGGTCCACGTCCACCCCAAAACCCTCCAGGGGGAGAGGGACAGCTACTCAGTATACCAGAAATCAGGCAGGCACTGCTCCAGACAGAACCCCTCACCATCTAAATGCCGGCTGTCAGCCAGGGGGGGGGGGGGAACGCTGCAACTTGGGCCGAGAACCGGTTGTAAGGGACCTCGCAAGGCATTTAAACTCGCAGGCCAGCCCCCGCCTGGTGGGGCTAGGTCGCAGCTGACCTAGTGCTGGGCTGAGGTCTGCGCACGCTCGCTGGCTGGCCAGACTGGGGGTGACCACTGGATTTAGATTATCCAGCCCGTCACCCAGTCCGGCAGTTGATTGTAGATCTCACAGGACAAAAACCAGGAGAAAATTTCTATCTAAAAATAAATATTTGCCAGGACCAGAGATCCCTGCAAGGAACTAGGTCCTTACTCCTGACTAGGCAGAAAAAAAAAAAAATCTGGGTACCTATAGCAGAGGGAGTACATCCCCTGGGACTGCCCATAAGCGTAGACAGACACTTTTTCTGCCTAGCGTTCTTCTCCTGCAGGGGGCAGTATAACTCAATGGTTAAGATGATCAGGAGCTGTGTCCGTCAATGAACGAAAGAGAAAATGATGATTTTTACATGTAGGAGAGGAATACCAGAATTGGCCTGTTATGGAAACCGTTAAAAGTCCTAATGGTCCTGCAGTTTGACTTGTAGCGGCTCAGTGAGCATGGAGGATCTTAAAGCAGGACTTTACATTTTAGAAGTAAACCAAAAACACACATCCCTGATCTGTACAGAAAGATCACAAATACACTAAGAGGAGATATAACCTTGTACTGAGCAGTGCGGCACAGGCGAGTACCCCACATTGCTGAGGCGGATGTGTGAGCCCGCACTGGTATGTAAATGTTTACCACACTGTAAACAAAGGGCTCCGGAATTCTGTTCATATGTGACAGAGGATCATCCTGACGCCAATACAAAGAGGTCTGTGCTGTGATGTTTACATGGGAAGACAGACAAGAGGATGCCATGACACCGTCTACACAAAACTTCAAGGGGGCCTGATATTCTGAATGCCAGAAGAGGATTATAGGACGACTGTCAGAACGTTCTTAATCGCAGACTCCGCTACTAAAAACTTTGGGGGGGGGGGGGGGGGGGGAAGAGAGATTAAAGTACCTGGTCAGAATGTAAAATCCTATATTCACTTCCACATTGTATTCCAATCTCCAATACTTCTGAATGATCTTGATGTTTTTAAACACACTTTGCGAATATCCCACACATTTACTCCCTTGAATCCTGTGAGTAGGCTCTGAGAAGGCTTTCACAGAGCCTGCCAGGTGCCCAGAGGAGGCGTTTCATGAGGCGGAGTCAGTACAGGAATCATTGCTTGCAGGCAGGGTACCATGGGACAAGTAGTCCTTACAAAATGGGGAAAAGCTTAAAAGCATGCAGAGAATTTAGGAGACAGGCAACACTCACAGCATGGAAGGACATTTTTCAGGTAAGCTTATATTGGATTGTCAAATATTAGTTTGTATTCCTATAGTATATGCTGTAACTGCTTTAAGAAAGGGAAATACGACAATCACTTCCCCCCGGGTAGGGGGGTGCGTGTGTATATCTATCTATCCATCTCTATCTCTCACACTCCCGTCCATATATATTTGGACAGGCACAATTTTCATACTTTTGGCTCTGTGTGCCACCAGAATTTTGAAGTGCAGAAAAATATCAAGTAACGATTTTATAAACTGCAAACCATTTTTATACACAGTCCCCTCCATTTTCAGGGGCTCAAATGTAATTGGACAAACGAATATAATCATCCGTTTTTTGTTTTACTATTTTGTTGAGAATAATTTACTGGCAACGACTGCCTGAAGTCTGGAACTATGGATATTACCAAAGACTGGATTTCCTCCTTTCTGGTGCTTTTCAGTTGTCCTTTGTGGGTCTTTCTGCCTTAAGTTTTGCCTTCAGCAAGTGAAATGCATGCTCAATTGGGTTGCGATCAGATGATTGACTCGGCCATTGCAGAATATTCCACCTTTTCCTTCAAAAGCTCCTGGGTTGCTTTTGCAGTGTGTTTAGGATCATTGCCCATCTGTACTGTGAAGCGCTGTCCAATCAACGTTGCTGGATTTGGCTTAATCTGGGCTGACAGTATATCACTAAACACTGCAGAATTCACCTGGCTGCTTCGGTCTTCTGTCACATCATCAATAAACACCAATGACCCAGTGCCACTGGAAACCACGCATGCCCATGTCACCACACTGCTTCCACCATGTTTTACAGAGGACATTGGGCGCTTTGGATCATGAGCTGTTCCAAGCCTTCTCCATACTTTCTTCCCATCATTCTGGTACAGATTAATCTTCGTTTCATCTGTCCAAAGAACGCTTTTCCAGAACTGGTCTGTCTTTTTTAGATGTTTTTTGGCAAAGTCTAATCTGGCTTTTCTATTCTTCAGCCTTATGAATGGTTTGCACCTTATGGTGAACCCTCTGTATTTGCTCTTGTGAAGTCTTCTCTTGATTGTAAACTTTGACAATGATATGTCCACCTCTTGGAGAGTGTCCTTCACTTGTCTAGATGTTGTGAATGGGTTTTTCTTTACCATAAGAGGATCCTGTGATCATCCACCACTGTTGTCTTCCGTGGACGTCTAGGCCTTTTTATGTTGCTGAGCTCACCAATGCGTTCTTTTTTCCTCAGAATGTACCAAACTGTTGATTTGGCCACTCCTAATGTTGCTGCCACGATGAATTTGTTTAGCTTTTGAAGCCTTACAATGGCCTGTTTCACTTTCATGGACAACTTTGGTTTGGGTTTAATACTGCTTTAGAGTCAAAGCATATGAAATTGTTAACAGGTAAACAATTATGGCAAACGTGACTGTCTCTTCTGCCACAAAATTGCTTTCCTTTCCCAACAATTTTATATGTATACACCCCATACTGTACATGCCAAGTGCACAAAGCTTCACTTTAAGCAAACTGCCGATGGTAAAGAGGTTGATATGAGGACTTGTTATCAAAGACATGCTGATAAATAAATCCTCTCTGCATAAGGCTGTGGACCACAGCAGTGACAAGCTGCAGCACGGCTCAGACATGTCCACAGCCTGTGTAGGCGACATTCATTTTATTAAAGCGGAAGTAAAGAATTTCGTAAAAAGGTAAAAGGTGGGCTTTTTTTTTTTTAGGACAGCAGAGACTTTGTAGATCAAAAAAGGTTCTCCATTGGCCTTTTTTTTTTTCCATCTGAATGTACACGGAGCCACGCATGCTCTGCATGATTTTGGGCCTGTACCAGCCAGTCAGCCAGCCACCACAGGGTGCCAGCCAGCCACCCACCCACCAAAGGTGGGTTAAGTAACAGATTTGTGTTGAAAATTGTGTTTATTTTGCAAAACTTTAAGTCCCGGTTCACACTACCGTGACTTGTCAGGCGACTTGTCAGCCTGACAAGTCGCAGTCCATTCTGTGCTATGGGAACCGTTCTAATAGGAGCAACTCAAGTCGCTCCGACTTAGAAAATAGTTCCTGTACTACTTCGGGGCGACATCGGAGCGACTTGCATTGACTTCCATTATGTGAAGTCCGTGCAAGTCGCTCCGAAGTCGCGGTGCACGCGACTTCACAGGTCGCCCCCGAAGTCGGATAGCCATAGTGTGAACCGTCACTGATTAAGTGGCCGATACCGATATGTAATGGCCAAGGTATCGGCAATGAAAAACCGTTATCGCTCGATCCCTAGTATATACCTGGCACAATTCCCTGCCAAGATGAAGTTCTTCTCGTGCACATGAGCAGGTCAGTGAACAGTTGTGTCAGGACTAAACAATTCCCATGCACATGTGCCGTTCCATGTACATACGCAGTGCAATTCCATGCCAGCACAAAGTCATTTGCATACATGTGCGACTTCCTCGTACATACCCGGCATAATACCATGCCAAGACAAAGTAATTTGCATATATGTGCGACTTCCTCGTACATACCTGGCATAATTCCATGCTAGGACAAAGTAATTTGCATACATGTGGGACTTCCATGTACATACCCGGCATGATATCACGCCAGGACAAAGTAATTCACATGTGAGACTTCCATGTACATACCCGGCATAATACCATGCCAGGACAAAGTAATTTGCATACATGTGTGACTTCAATGTACATACCAGGCATAATACCATGCCAGGACAAAGTAATTCAAATGTGAGACTTCCTTGTACATACCCGGCATAATATCACGTCAGGACAAAGTAATTCACATGTGCGACTTCCTCGTACATACCCGGCAAAATACCATGCCAGGACAAAGTAATTTGCATACATGTGCGACTTCCATGTACATACCCGCCATAAATCCATGCCAGGACAAAATTAACATGTGCGACTTCCATGTACATACCTGGCATAATATCACGCCAGGACAAAGAAATTTGCATACATGCGCAACTTCCATGTACATACCCGGCATAATTCCATGCTAGGACAAATTTACATGTGCGACTCCCATGTACATTGCTGGCATGGAATTCCAATCCCATGCCGGGACAAAAGTATCGCCTGGCACAATACTAGTGTGCACACATGGGAGTCAAGCCACCTCAGCTTGGACTATCAAGTTGACCCAAGACAGACTGGAAGACATGGGTAAGGTGGAAGCATGGGCAACAGGGGAGACTGAGGCTATTGCATTGCCGGGGAAGAGCATTAACAAGGCATGCGTGTCATAATGTGCAAATCTACTCGGCATAATTGCACATTATAGCAAAACATCCTGGGGCCCCTAATATTACTTAGCGATTTACTTCTGCTTTAGGCCGGATCCTGTGTCTGCTATTTGTTGCTGTGTGTAAATTGGTTGGGGATCTTTCCCCTCATTGAATAGGAAGTCACCTGAACAGGAAGTGAGGAAAAAGGCTCAGTGGAGTCTGACTTTTTTCGCTCAAACCTGCAGTCTGTCATTCCATGTATATTTCATGTTATCAGATTGAAGTCTCTGAGGCTACGTTCACACTGCGATTCTGCCCCCGATCCGGAATCATTGCAAATCGCAGGATACCTGTGCGATGTCCGTGATTTGCAATGGCACCCCAAACGCTGTGCGATGTTGCCGCGATTTCCGCCTCCTGAATTGCGGTAGCATCGCACAAACAGAATCACGGGACGCATGACGCACAAAAGAAGCTCCTGTACCTTTTTGGGCGTCCTGCGATTCTGCTTGCGCGATGTTACCGCGATTCGGCAGGTGGAAATCGTGGTAACATCGCACAGCGTTTGGGGTGACATTGCAAATCACGGGCATCGCACAGGCGTCCCGCGATTTGCAATGATTCCGGATCGTGGGCAGAATCCTGGTGATTCTGCCGTGATCCGCTACGCCCACACGTGAACGTAGCCTGAAGGTGATGGCAACACCAACAGACGTACTGAAACTGTTACAATTCTAGAACGATAATCTGATGATCAGATCGTAACATGTCTGAGCACGTACAGAAAGATCTGTCATACTTCGCCATGAATATTACACTGGTATCGGCTAACAACCAGGACCGGCGCCGTTCACTCACCTGCTCTCCCTTTGCTTTGGGCACCACCCTCTTATCCTCCATGTCACACTTGTTTCCTAGCAGCATCCGCTCCACATCTTCATTGGCATGCTGGAAGAAAAGGAAAGTGAGGGGTTAATGTGACTCATCTCTGCAGTAAACAATCAGTGTCTTCCGATGCAACAAGAGGAGCAATCAACAAGTGAAGAATCCAAAAATATAAAGAAAAAACACAGTAACAGTAATAGTTTCACTTTTGCTAATCAATCTCGTTTCGGCAGTAGTGCTGACTGTACTGCTTGACAGACATCCTCTCTAGGGGCCAAAGCTGTAATCTATATAGGAAACAATCACAAAGGGAACCAATTCAGTAAACTAGCCTTGCTGGTTAGTAATCCAAGCAACAGTAACTCAGTATAGTTAGTTGTGCGTACCTACAAATGTGATTTCTACAAAAGAATATACATGCCTGGTCTATAACCTACCTCTAATACTTAACCCTGTCCCTCCCTTCAAACCACATATAACCCTTAGGGTTAGGGCATCTGAGGTGACGTTAGGGTGAAGGGGTTCTAAAGATTTGAGGCCAATTCACACCACAATTTCTACATGCGAGTTTACAGGGTCGATACATTTTTCTTTTGTATTCATCTTAAATCAGGACATGTGCGTTTCTGGCATGTTTACATGCATTCCCGGGCATTTTCCATGCATTGCCACGTTCCAGATGCATTCCATACAGAAAAATTGCAGAATGCTCTACTTTTGTTGACTACACTGAAATTGGTGTGAACTAGAGCCATCAGAATACATAGAAAAAACAGTCAATGAGTGTTTGATCATCCTAAACACACAGGACTGCATCTGCTGTGAACCAGCTCTTGCGGTTTTTGGGGGGGGGGGGGGGAGGCTTAGAAGTTATGGAGATATGTGGGGAGTTCTGGAGGGATGTTGGGGGGTGGAGAGGGGATGGGGAGAGAGAAGCTTTGGGAAGAGGGGGGGAGGGAGTTGAGGGATTCTTCGTAATCCATCAGAAGTTAAACCAAACAAAAACTAAATAGGCAGGGCTGACACCATATGCTTTGGAATTCAGAGATGTCCAAATATCAAAGAAGATTGGAACGCAGATATTTCTGGCAGTTTCCTTTGTGCTTGCAGTGTATATAAAAAGGCATAAAAGATGGGGGGGGGCGTGCACATAATTCAAAGATGTGCTATAGAATTATATATATATATATATATATATATATATATATATATATATATATATATATACATATATATATATACATATATACACACACACACACCTCAAAATTTGAACAAAAAGTTATTCCAGTAATTAAAATTGAAACTCATTTTATATTAGATGCATTACACACAGTGATACATTTCAAGCATTTTTTAATTTTGATGATTATGGCTTACAGCTAGTGAAAAACCCAAATTCAGCATATCAGAAAATTTAATTAAAAAAAAAAAAAAGATTTTTGATTTACAGTAAAATCTATTTCTCTGATGTTTATTGATAGACAGCGCCTGATCTTTTTAACCATTGGATTATACTGCCCCGTACAGGAGTAGGACACTAGACAGAAAAAAATAAATATGGCTATGCCTAAGGGCAGTCCCGAGGGGTTTATTTCCTCTCCTATAGGTACTCAGTTTTGTTACAAGCAGCAGTCAGAATTACAACTCCACAAAGGGGTGGGGGCTGTGTCCGTCAATTCCTCCCCACTGACACCCAAGACTGAGCGCTATTCCTCCCCACTGACACCCAAGACTGAGCGCTATTCCTCCCCACTGATGCCCAAGACTGAGCGCTATTCCTCCCCACTGACGCCCAAGACTGAGCGCTATTCCTCCCCACTGACGCCCAAGACTGAGCGCTATTCCTCCCCACTGACGCCCAAGACTGAGCGCTATTCCTCCCCAACGACGCCCAAGACTGAGCGCTATTCCTCCCCACTGACGCCCAAGACTGAGAGCTATTCCTCCCCACTGACGCCCAAAACTGAGCGCTATTCCTCCCCACTGACGCCAAAGACTGAGCGCTATTCCTCCCCACTGACGCCAAAGACTGAGCGCTATTCCTCCCCACTGACGCCCAAGACTGAGCGCTATTCCTCCCCACTGACGCCCAAGACATTGCTCCCACTGACAACGGGGTATTTTCCTCCCACTGATATCAAGAGATGGGGATCGAAATCTCCCACCGACACCAAATATGGGACACTATTCTTTCCACTGATACCAATGATTTACATTTTTTTTTACCTCCACTGGCCACCAGCCCTATGACACCGTTTACTATCACTGGTGCCAGGGCATTTTCTACTCCCAATGGCCATAGTTCAGTCTCCCTAAAGTTTGAAGGGGAGTAAACTGGCCCTTAGTTTCCAAAGATTGTAGCCTTTTCCTCGAGTCTATTGCCCGCCCTTTCCATTTGTTAGATTTCAGTTCTTTCAATCATGGAGGCTCAGCACCACATACGGGCTTAGCTGCTGTTTTCAGGAAGCTATGTGCAGCCCCTTGCACCAGCCATTATCTTCCTGCATAGCATAGGATAGCAAAGAGACCAAAATAAGTTATGTAATGGTAAAGGAAAGGTGTTAATTTCATGATGTGGAGGATGCAGGGATGAATCAAGGAAGGAATGCAAAGTACAATTAGATTAAACTTTAATTTAAAGATTTGTTATTCGTGGTTTATCTCGAGTTTGGCTTCAACAATGACAGGTTCTCTTTATTTCAGCCATAAACGGTTCTAACTGCTGGACATGGGTCTGTGGAGCCAGCTTCAGGCCATCTAATTCACACGTATATCATGTAGTATAAAGGCTCGGCCTGCACCGCTGGATGAGCCCAGTGCTGATCTGCACATCACCATCACCGAATGCTGTGTCACTGGCCTGGCTGTTCGGGGAAGTTATTTTGGGTTGCTGCAATAAACCTGATACGGAACTAATGATGTCAGTCTCAAGTGTCTGTGCCAGAAGGTAAATAGCGGAGAAGGAGCCTGACCAGAGGAGACAGAAGAGAGTCAGTTCATACCCAACCATCTGCCAGAGGACATGTCACTTCAACATTGTGCTGTGTTCATTCACTATTACATGGGGCTTATTCACATGTCCCTCATGTGGCCACAATTTTCAAGCTCATGGGCCACATAGGACACAACTGTATCAATCGGGGCCGATTTACTAGAAATCAATCAGCATCTAAGGTTTTATCCCCATTCATGACCAGGCCATTTTTTGTTATTTTTCAGCACGGCGCTACTTTAACTAGTAATTGCATAGTCATGCATTGCTGCACACAAATATGAATAGAGCTGTGTTTTGGTGGTGTTTGATCACCCCTTTTTTTTATTTTTTGCGATATAAAAGAAAAAATAAATAATCCCCCCCCCCCAAAAGTTTACTTTCTGCTATAACACATGTCCAATAAAAAAAAACCTAACGAATTTCTTCAAAAATTTTGGCCAAAATGTATTCTGCTACATGTCTATGGTGAAAAAAAAAAAAAATAGAAATCCCAATAAGTGAATATTGATTATATAATTATAGTGCCTACAAACTATGGGATATACAGTATCTCACAAAAGTGAGTACACCCCTCACATTTTTGTAAATATTTTATTCTATCTTCTCATGTGACAACACTGAAGAAATGACACTTTGCTACAATGTAAAGTAGTGAGTGTACAGCTTGTATAAGGCCCTTTCACACGAATGATCCGATCAGATTCGCCTGTCAGTTTTTTAGGCGGATCTGATCGGATCCTCCATGCATCCCTATGGGGCAGCGAATGTCAGCGGAGACCTGTCCGCTGACACCCGCTGCAATCCACACGGCTGAAAACCCCATTTTCCATCCGTCCAGAGGATCGGATTAGAGTGGACAGGCGGTCCGCTCTCATCCGATTCCCCCATAGAGAGCAGCGGGGCCCTGGCTGTCCGCTCTCATCCGATTCCCCCATAGAGAGCAGCGGGGCTCTGACACCTCCCCCTCTGCACACAGTGCAGAGACGGAGCTGTAATCTGCCTGCTCAGCGGCCGGGGATCGATCCCCGCTGAGCAGAGAGCAGCAGCAGCAGGCAGCGCAGCGTGTGAAAGGAGCCTCATTGTAAATTTGCTGTCCCCTCAAGAAAAACACAGCCATTAATGTCTAAACCGCTGGCAACAAAAGTGAGTACACCCCTAAGAGAAAATCTCCAATTTGGGCCCAAAGTGTCAATATTTTGTGTGGCCACCATTATTTTCCAGCATTAACACTCTAAACCCTCTTGGGCATGAAGTTCACCAGAGCTTCGCAGGTTGCCACTGGAGTCCTCTTCCACTCCATGACATCACAGAGATGGTGGATGTTAGAGACCTTGCGCTCCTCCACTTTGTTTGAGGATGCCCCACAGATGCTCAATTAAAAAAAAAAAAAAAAAAAAAAAAAAGCACCTGAAGAAAGAGCGCGCGAGGCCGTATGTGACCTGGCGCATGCTCAGAAACGCGTCGTGCATACCGTGCATATTCCACATTCCCTGGTGAAAGGGCCGCATCCCATCCTCCACCGCACAATGTAGCTGCTGCCTTAGACGCCGACTGCTGCAGGAGGTAGCCGGCTTCCTTCTCTCCTGTGATCGGCGATCAAGCCACATACTGCTACATACGAATGGATGGCACCCCCCCCCAGAGAATCGTCTCATGTCCATGATGTGATACAGTTCCATTATCTTGGTGTCTAGTGAGTTTTTTACTACTTATGCCTTGTTATCAATAAAGACTGTCTGCACTTAGAGCGCTTTTCTCTTCCTTTCACAGCTCAATAGGGTTTAGGTCTGGAGGCATGCTTAGCCAGTCCATCACCTTTACCCTCAGCTTCTTTAGCAAGGCAGTGGTCATCTTAGTGGTGTGTTTTGGGTCATTATGTTGGAATACTGCCCTGCGGCTCAGTCTCTGAAGGGAGGGGATCATGCTCTGCTTCAGTATGTCACAGTACATGTTGGCATTCATGGTTCCATCAATGAACTGTAGCTCCCAGTGCCAGCAGCACTCATGCAGCCCCAGACCATGACACTCCCACCAACATGCTTGACTGTAGGCAAGACACACTTGTCTTTGTACTCCTCACCTGGTTGCCGCCACACGCTTCACACCATCTGAACCAAAAAAATTTATCTTGGTCTCATCAGACCACAGGACATAGTTGCAGTAATCCATGTCCTTAGGTTGCTTGTCTTCAGCAAACTGTTAGCGGGCTTTCTTGTGCATTATCTTTACAAGAGGCTTCCTTCTGGGACGACAGCCATACAGACCAATTTGATGCAGTGTGCGGCGTATGGTCTGAGCACTGACTGGCTGACCCCCCACCCCTTCAACCTCAGCAGCAATGCTGGCAGCACTCATACCTCTATTTCCCATAGACAACCTCTGGATATGATGCTGAGCACGTGCACTCAACTTCTTTGGTCGACCATGGCGAGGACTGTTCTGAGTGGAACCTGTCCTGTTAATCCGCTGTATGGTCTTGGCCACCGTGCTGCAACTCAGTTTCAGGGTCTTGGCAATCTTATAGCCTAGGCCATCTTTATGTAGAGCAACAATTATTTTTTTCAGATCCTCAGAGTTCTTTGCCATAAGGTGCCATGTTGAACTTCCAGTGACCAGTATGAGAGATTGAGAGCGATAACACCAAATATAACACACCTGCTCTCCACTCACACCTGAGACCTTGTAACACTAACGAGTCACATGACACCGGGGAGGGAAAATGGCTAATTGGGTCCAATTTGGACATATTCACTTAGGGGTGTACTCACTTTTGTTGCCAGCGGTTTAGACAATGACTGCGCGTTGAGTTATTTTTAGGGGACAGCAAATTTACCATGTTATACAAGCTGTACACTTACTACCGTTAACCACTTCCAGCCCAAGCAAATTATGGCATTCCTCTCCTATATGTAAAAATTGGATTTTTGACTTAGTAAAATTCATTTCTCTGATGTTCATTGACAGTTTCTGGTCTTCTTAACCATTGGGTTATACACCCACACTCAGCTATAGGACACTCTGTTTTGTTACAAGCAGTGTCAGAAGAATTACAACTCCAAAAAGATGGGTGGGTTCTGTGTCCATCAATGAACATCAGAGAAATGGATTTTAGGGTAAGTCAAAAATCCCCAATATCTCTTTCGTTCATTGACGAACACAGCTCCTGATTCTTAACCCATTGGGATGCCCCAAAGCAGTGTTAACTTGAGGGGTGGGAAAACAGCAGAAAAAAATTCAAGGCTAACCAGGTAACATGGAGCGCAACAAAAATAACGAGCTCAAAAAAAAAAAAAAAAAAAAACACCCTCAAAGAGGACCGGGTCCTCTAAACAGCAGCCTGTAAAACCTTGCGGCCAAAGGAAGCATCCGCAGATGCCAACACATACTATAGAACTTTGTAAAAGTGCACCGATGACCAAGTGGCCACCTTACAAACCTGCATCAGTGCCTTATGACGGAAGGCCCGGGAGGCACTGAGTGACCGAGTATAGTGCGCCTTGACAGGGAAAGGCGGAACCTGACTTCTGACCTGACCCCTTCCAAGGTCCAGACCGGCTGACATCTGTGGTGACCACAGTCCAATACAAGGAGAGGAAGGATTTGTCCTGCCGGAGAACAACGCCACCAGATCAGGGACCCTTTTGTACCCCGGTTCAGATGCATTTGGTTGTTCAGAGACTGCGGAATATAGTGCCATTTGATCAGAATCTCCCTTTGCAGGGACCTCGTATGGAACTGTGCAAATGGGACAGCCTCAAGAGCGACACCATCAGGCCCAGCACTCGCATGAAAGTCCCAAGGGATTACCATTTGCTGGACAGCAGGAGGCGAATTGCAGCCTGCAGTTTCTGGAGTTTGCCCAGAGGAAGGAGTACTCTGGCTAAGGCCGAGTCCAGAGACAGACCGAGATTCTAGTTTAGTGAAAGGAACCAAGGCAGACTTCTGAAGATTCAGAATCCAGCCGAACTCTCAGGGTCCATATGGTGATCTCCAGGTTTTCCACCAGCCCAGTAGGAGACTGCTTGCAGAAGGTCGTTCAAGTAGCCCAGGACCGCTAGCACCGGGGCGACCCGAGGAGCGGAATTGAGACCAAAGGGTAACGCCAAAAACTGATAATGCCCCTCTCCCACGACAAAGCGGAGCAAGGGCTGGTGACGATCACATATTGGAATGTGAAGTTAGGCGTCCTTGATGTCGATGGAGGCAAGAAAATCCACAATGCAAAAAAGCCACCACTGTGCGAATGGACTCTGAACTTCTGTACCCTCACAAAGCAGTTCAGCGCCTTGAGGTCCAGAATTGGACGCACCTTGCCTTCCTCTCTGGGGACTCTATACAGGTTTGAGTAAAAAACCTCTGAAAATGTTCTGAAGTTGGAACCGGGACCATTTGAAGGGAAAAGGTCTTGCATCGCCCCAAAAAGAGCCTGTAAGCGGACCAGGGACAGGTGCACGTCGGAAGGAAAGAACCTTTCTGAAGGGTAACGAAACTCGATCTTGTAGTCGGACCGCAAGACCTCGCGGACCCACCTGTCTTCTACCAGGGAATTACAAGGGTCCGGGAACCAGCAAGGACGTCCCCCACCCCAGATATGGGTGAGTGTGCACCTTCATGCTGAAAGGGCCTTGTCTGCAGGTCTGGAGAAGCCCGCTCTGGACTTACCAGACCAAGTTCGCTTGGATCCTCCAGAGGAGGCCCCCAAAGGGCTTCGGTCCCGTTGTCAGTCAACCCTGAAGGACAAAAAAAAAAAAAAAAACACACACACACACACACACTTATGAGCCAAAAAGGAGGACCCATGTCTACAAGGATCTTGCCCTTAGTAGCCTGTGGAAGAAAGGTACTCTTTCCCCTTGTAAGACCTTTGATGTCATCCAGGGTAGCACCAAACAGGCAATCTCCTTGGCGGCGCACCCTGCCCCCATCGCGAGCATAGCGCCCTGCCCCCACCCCAGGAAGTGGAAAAGACCACCCACACAGCCCCAGCATAAGTATACCCCCTGGGACTGACCATAGGCGTAGCCAGACTTTGTCTAGTGTCCTACTCCTGTAGGGGGGCAGTATAATCCAATAGTTAAGATCAGGAGCTGTGTTTATCAATAAACAAAAGTGAAAATCATTTTTTGCAAGAAAACTTCTTAGAGAATAAAATGGATGTCGTAATATTTTGTGTGTCACACTTTATTTGCGCAGCGGTCTTTTAAACGCAATTTTGAGAAAAATCACACTAATGAAAAAAAAAAAAAAAAACAGTAAAGTTAGCCAAATTTTTTTTGTATGATGTAAATGTTACGCCCAGTAAATCGATATCCAGTGTGTCTCACTTTAAAATTGCACACATTAATGGAATAGTGCCAAACTTCGGTACTTAATCTTATTTTCACACTTTCCCTTTAATTTTTTACTTATTACTATTACAAGGAATATAAACATTCCTTGCAATAGGAATAGGGAATGACAGGTCTTCTTTACAGAGAGATCTGGGGTCTAAGTCACCACACCTCTCCTCGAAGGAGGAAAGCCTGAGAAAAAAAAAAAAAAAAAAAAAAAAAGTGTTTACATCACTGGCACTGGAAGTGACCGCATGATGTCACTTCTGGCCTCCGAGGGTCATAGAGAATGCCTGGGACCCTCTGGTCCACGACCAGATCTATGGTAAACCACTGCCGACACCGGATTCATTCTCCGGCTCCACAATTGCAACAGAGAAGCACTGCTAAGATCGCTTTTACATGTGAGGAAATTTCCGGCTGAAAACAAAAATGATATCCAGACGATGCCTGTAGCTGCAGGTATTCAGATATCTACACAAAGTCCAGGAGGTGACATGACGTCCAACTAAGAAGTGTTCAAAAGCAAACAATTTAGAGGTGCTTTCGTATGGCATTGGTCAAGTCATCGAATATACGGAGAATTTTTGTACAAATGTTAAATCCAACACCTAGTAATGCACGGCCATCTTTAGATGCACTCGGCTTATCTTTGTTGGAATGAGAAAGGCAGAAATGATTATATAAAAAACTGAACTAAACCCATCTATTTAACGGTTTAAAAAAACCTGTTACATTCTTGGCATGCCAGAAGTGCCATCACATTGCTTGTGATTTCAATCAAACTATCAAATAGCTGGAGTCATAACTGATCACATGAGCAGCATCACGGCATTTACAGATCAGAGACTAAGATGGAAGCTTCCTAGGCTGAAAAGGATAGGGGGGTGTAGTTCCGCTTTAATGTTTAAAAGTAAAGATGCGGCTGCAGAAAATAGGGTCATCTGCATTTTTCCGATCGAGAAAAAGGTGACGATAATAGCGCAGAAAACACATGAGATTTTTCTCTCCTTATGGTGTTTTTCATCGATCATGTGACTCAAAAACAGCATCCCAAACTTAACATGGGTGAATTATTAATGCATTTTTAATGTACAATGGGGGAGGTGTGTTTTTGGTGCAGTTTTTTTAACTGATCAAAAATGCAGCAAGATTTTTAACACCACACTGGTCAGTTGCGTTTTTTTGTGATGTCATACACGGAAGGGATACATTTTTCTTGAGCTTTTCTAGCGCTAAACATGCTGATAAGGCCCAACAAATTCATATTCATTTAAATTATTAAAGGTTTTAGGCTCCCGCTGCTGTCAATCAAATCCAGCGACAAGAGCGGTGGGGCAGGGCCTAGTCCTGCTGTCTGTGTTAAAGCGGAGTTCCACCCAGTAAATGTTTTTTTTAAATAAAAATACCCCTGGGACAGTCAGGGCTAGTGCATTCCACAATGGCTAGCCTCTGATCTGTCCCGGGTTGAACTTACCTGCAAGAAGAAATACTTACCTTGAAAATGTATTCTCCAGCGCTGCCATCTCAGGTGTGGGCAGCTTGAAGCCAGCGCGATCCTCCTATGTGTCCTCTTCGGTCCCACGATGCACTGCACCGGCCCCGCCGTCACTTCCGGGGCCGCAGCGTCATCCCTGCACAGCTTCTGGGCATGCCCAGAAGCTGTTTTGCAAGGTATGACGCGCCTACACCGGAACTGACGTCGGGGCCGGTGCAGGCGCATTGATTCCTGGGAGTGATGACGTTCAGCTCCCAGGAATCATTGCAAAGCGGAAGTGACGGCGCAGGCCACGGCCGAGGAAGTGGATGGTAAGGTAAGTATATTTTCTTCTAAACGAGGTAAGTAAAAAAAAAAAAATTGCGATTATCCATTTATTTTTTAGGTGACCCGGAGCGAGAAGATGGAGGTAAGTATAATTTTAGGGTGGAACTCCACTTTAATGGACGCAGCAGCAGGACTCGGAGCATGCCCGCACAGGTGCCCCCATGGAAGGCGTCGCCGGGGCACACCAGAAGAGGAGGATCAGGGTCGCTCTGTGCAAAACCCTTACACAGAGCAGGTAAGTATAACAGGTTTATTAAAAAAAAATAATAAAAATGTACCTTTACAATCACTGATTCAAATAGATTTTTTTAAAAACCGTAATTTTTGGTTTCAGCCAAGTGCACCCTAAATTTTCGGTACCAAAATTTTAATTTTGGTGCACCTCTATTAAAAAGGCCTTATTGCCGTACATATCTTGGCTGTATGTCATCTATGTAAATGGGCAGCCATTTTTCTCAATGCAAGCTTTGAGTCCTGCTTCGTAGTGCTGAGCAATGGTTGTGATTTGCTGATCACTGCATGTCTTCTAGACAGACACTCCTGCAGTCTCTTCACAAGGGAGCACCTCTCCACCCCCATTCAGGAGAAGAGATGCCATTTACCAATTGCTACATAGCCTACTGGCTCACAAGTGTGAATTTTAATGACAGGTCCACTTATCTTCTAATTGCTGTGAAAGCAGAGAGGCAGCGTGAAGAGCGGTGTGCTTGTCAGTCTCAGGAGGGATTACAACAGCGGGGTGAGAGGAACGCTCTAATAATGCTTCCTTGTATTCCCAGCCTGAGCCTCTTCCACTGCCCCCTGCTGCTCTAATGACTTAACTCCTCTTCATAGCGAGCACTAGAAAGCTTGAATACGCAGCATCCAGTGATCTGATTGGCTGCCTCCAGGGATGAATCACCCGATGGAAGACAGCCAGAACTCATGGAATTCTCCACTCAATGAATCATTTCATCTAACAAAGCTATCTAAACAATTACCAGCAGAATTTTTCTACTCGTGTCCAGGGATGTAGCAGGGAAAGCCAAAAGAATAGACGTCGTCAGGAAAAACTTCAAGAACAGCTCTGGGGTAACGTATTAAAGGCACAGCTATAGAAAACATCAAAGAGTCGTCTGACTGGCCAAACCTTTGTTACTTTGCTCAGCCACTCTTATTGTATCATGCTATAGGGGCATACACACCAATCAGTCAAAGCGTTATGACCACAGACCAGTAAAGTGAATAACATTGATTTTTTTGTTCTATTGGCATCTGAAAGTTGATGGATATATTACACAGCAAGTGAACATGTTGTCCCTAATGTTGATTTGTTGAAAGCAGAAAAAAATGACCACGGCAATTTGTTGTGTATGGGGATATGTGGCCACAGACTAGTCAGGGTGCCCATGCGGACTGGTGTCCTCAGCCAAAGCCTCCTACATTGGGCATGTGAGTACAAGACCTGGACCACAAAGCAATGGAAGAAGGTGGCCTGATCTGATGAATCACATTTTCTTATATGATGTTGATGACCGTGTGCGTCTTACCCGGGGAAAGGATTGCATCAGGATAAAATATGGGAAGAAGATAAGCCGGTGGAGGCAGTGGAAGGCTTTGGTCAATGTTCTGCTGGGAAACCTTGGGTCCTGCCATTCATATGGATGTTACTTGACATGTACCGGCCTACCTAAACATTTTGGATACCAAGTACACCACTTCCTGGAAACTGTATTCCCTGATGGCAGTGGCCTCTTTCTGTGATCTTTGGAGGAGTGTGTCGTCCGAGACCCTATCAGTCAGGGACGGAGCAGAGCAACAGAAAAGGAGCTCAGAGCACAGCCAGCCACAGCTCAGAACATCTAGTGTATCATTTTGATATACTAGGAACAGTAAAAGCACATCCATCGATCGAGAGATTGGTTTCAGACCAGGATTTCGCTTCTTGGTTGGATTAAAGCGGAGTCCCGGCCTCAAATACCTTTAACTAAAAATACCCCTATAATACGAATCCATTGCCCTCAACAGAACCGCTATTCTCATACTTACGTGTACAGTATTGGATTTTAGTCAAAATCTTACTTTTAAAAACGCTGTCTGAGCGCAGCCATCTTCGATGTGGGCATCTGAAGCGGCAGTGTAATCTGTGTGTCCTTCTTCCTGATTCCAGGGAGTGTTCTGGGAGTTCTTCCTGATTCCAGCCTCCTAGGAGTGATGACAAACAGCTCCCAGGATGCAATGCAAAGGCGGAAGTGATGTTGGTGGCTGTGGCCAGAGGGGGGAGAAGGAGGAAGTACAATCAAAAATGCCCTAAAAATAAGGTAAGGGACCCCCCAAAAAAAATTAAAATGCCCAATTGTTGATCAGCATAGCGAGCCCTCCAGGAATCACTAAAGTTGCAAAATAGGCCGGAACTCCGCTTTAAGTGCAAGGCTTGTTTTTTACATGTCATTTGGTGAGTGCAATTGTACGATGGAGGGAGAACACACCGTGGATATTGCCTTTTCACTTGGTGTTTTAGTAGTCACTGCATTTTTCTTTTCAAGTCTGGTGAGTGTCCAGACGCTTCATACACATCACGGATTAACTTATTTTACTTTTTGGATTGAGAACCACCCTATTCCCAATTTTTCATGTTAACTGTTGGTTTATCTATTGTCACTAGCATATTTTGTTTTTCATTCACGTTATATGTACACTCATTAGCGCTGCACCCATTTCTCATAGGTTAATGCGCTCTGCCACACTGCAACAATGGTTCAGGAATGGATTGAGGAACAAAATGAGTTTGACGTGTTGACTTGGCCTTCATATTCTCCAGATCTCAATCCAATTGAGCATCTGGTGGATGTGGTGGAAAAACAAGCCCGATCCATGGAGACCCCCCCCCCCACCTCACAGGACTTAAAGGATCTGCTATTGATGGCTTTGTGCCAGATACCACAGCATACCTTCAGAGGTCTGGTGGTGTCCATGCCTCAATGGGTCAGGGCTGTTTTGGCAGCAAAAAAGAGATATCCAACCAATATTAGATGGATAGTTAAAGTTATGGCTGACCGATAATAGGGTAACTTCCCTACAGCTCCCAGATGTAGTCCACTATGAATAGCTTTGGAACAAATTGATAGAGAAAAGTCGCAGCACTATTTGCACTTTGATTTTTCAATTTATACAATGTCTGCAGAATGGAGACACATTGTGATTGTGGATAGAGGTGGGTTCTTTAAGACATTGGCTGTCATTTCTGCTTTTGTAATATCTATGGAAGGAAATTCACCACATTAACTTTTAGTTTCATATACATTGCAAACATTCAGGTTTGCATATTTATATTTCCCGTACCTGCAGGACCTGCTAGGAAACCTACCTACTCAAGTGAGCTGTCCCTTAAAGAGTCCCTCACACATCTCTGACCTGCTCCAAGATCCTGCATGTACTCTCCCATTAACAAGTCTCTACCTTACCTCTGACCTGCTCTGAGATCCTACATTTACTCTCCATTAACAAATACTTACCTCACCTCTGACTGTTCGGAGACCATCCATTAACAAGTTCCTACCTTACCTCTGACCTGCTCTGAAATCATCCATGTATCCTCGAACAGTTAAAATTCCTTTTTTTCCCCCTTTAAAACAACAAGCATGTTATACTTGCATGCTCTGTGTAATGGTTTTGCACAGAGCAGCCCTGATTCTGTTCTGGGGTCCCCTGTCAGCACTCTAGGCCCCTCTTTGACAAGTGCCCCCATATGAACCAGATTGTGTTTACATTGTAATCAGCTGGGACTGGACACAGCTGATCACACAGTGAAAGGCTGCTGTGTTTGGCCCTTTACCCTGATCTGTGATTAGCTGTGTCCAAGTGACACAGCTATCACAGAGTGCGCAATCATGGGAGGACGTCATCACGCCCTCCCAGAACTGGCCGGGCCATGCTGTAGCCGTCATTTGGATATAGTGCGGTTGTGGCAAGTGGTTAGGGTAAAAAAAAAAAAAAAAACTAAAATGGTTGTAAGGGCTGAAGGATTTTACCTTCTTGCACTCTAGGCTTTCATTTTTTAAAATTAGGATGGGGTGAGGAAGGGTTAAAAACAAACAGTCAGGTTTTTACTGCCATCAGCGTCTATAGTGTGGAAGTGCCAAGCCGTGGCTCTGTGTGCCTATGGATGTATAAAACGGGGCTTAGGAACGAGCATGCACTGATGCCATCATAGCAAGCGGCTTGCTATTGGGGGGGCACTAGTCAAGGGGGAGGGAGCCAGAAGTGCCAGCTTGGGACCTGAGAGGAGGATCAGTGCTGCTCTGTGAAAAACCATTACACAGAGCAGGCAAGTATAACATGTTTGTTTGTTTGTTTATTTAAAAAAAAATAATAATAATAATAATAATAATAATCTATGCCTTTAATATCACTTAAAGTCTTTACAACCATTTTAATGAGTCCCATCCTTACCTACAGTCTGCTCTGATATCCTCCATGTACTCTCCCAGTGAACAGCCCAATAAAACATTTCCACCCTTTGGGCCTGCTCTGAGGTTCTTTGCGTCCTCTCCATTACCGAGTCCCTTCCTTACCTCTGACCTGCTCAGAGTTCCTCCATGTGGTCAACATTACTGAGCCCTTCCTTACCTCTGATCTGCTCCAATGTCCTCCATGTGCTCTCCATTAACCACTTGCCGACTGCCTAACGCCGATCTACGTCGGCAGTCAGCCCCTCACAGGCAAAGTGACGTAGGTCTACGTCGCTCGCTTGTGAGGGTCTAGGGAGCGAGCGCGCGCCCCCGGAGGCGCGCTCCCGCTCCCGCGTGGTCACGGACCCCCCCGCGCGTGTGACCAGCGGACCCGATGTCCGCCGGTCACTCGGCGATCGGCGGGGGAGAGGGAGAATGTCAGGCAGCTTGTGTAAACAAGCTGCCTGTCATTCTCCTCGCTGTAAAGACACTGATAAAACGGATCTAGTATGTAGATCCGTTGATCAGTGTCCTTACAGCTAGAGCCACAGCCAATCACAGTAGAAAGCACGCCCCTAGGGACACACACAGCCCCTCCCTTCCAAATAAAGTTAACCCCTTCACAACCAGTGTATTTTTACAGTAACAGTGCATATGTATAGCACTGATTACTGTAGAAATGTCACTGGTAACCCCAAAAGTGTCACAAATGTCAGTCAAGGGTCCGATCTGTCCGCCCCAATGTCGCAGTACCGCAAAAAAAAAAAAATCGCAGATCGCCGCCATTACGCGTTAAAAAAAAAACAACATAAATGACAAAAATCTTTCCCTTTGTTAGTAAACGCGATAACTTTTGCGCAAACCAATCAAAATAGGCTTTTTGCGATTTTTTTTTACCAAACATAGGTAGCATAAAACAAATTGGCCGAAAATTTTAAAAAATTTTGATTTTTACTTTTTTTTTGGGGGGAATTTCATATAAAAAAATGTGAAAAATATTGTTATTTTTGCAAAATTGACGCTCTTTTTTTGTTTATAGCGTGTGATCAAAAAATCGCACAGGTGATCAAATACCACCAAAAGAAAGCTCTGTTTGTGGGAAAAAAAGGACGTCAAATTTGTTTAGGTACAGCGTCGCACGACCGCGCAATTGTCCGTTAAAGTCACGCAGTGCCGAATCGCAAAATACCCCCTGGTCAGGAAGGGGGTAAAATCTTCCGGGGCTTAAGTGGTTAACGAGTGCCATCCTTATCTCGGACCTGCTTCAATGTCCTCCATGTGCTCTCCATTAACGAGTCCCTTCCTGATCTCAGACCTGCTCTGTGATCCTCCATGTGCTCTCCAATAAAGAGATCCTCTCTCTCACCTCTAGCCTGCTCTGAGGTCCTCCATGTGGTCTTCATTACAGAGTCCTTGCCTTACCTCTGCTGACCTGCTCTAAGGTCCTCCATGTGCTCTCCATTAACGAGTGCCTTCCTTATCTCGGACCTGCTCTTAGGTCCTCCATGTGCTCTCCAATAACGAGATCCTTTCTCACCTCTAGTCTGCTCTGAGGTCCTCCATAAACTCCACAGTGAACTCCTCCCTTTGGGCCTGCTGAGGTCCTCCATGTGCTCTCCCTCTCTTACCTCCAATCTGCTCCAAGGGCTTTATCACACTCTGCCAGTGAGCTGCCCATTACAGAGAATCTTTCCTTCCTCAGATAAGCATAAAGTATATCCAAGCCAAATTTTATTGCTACCATTTTTTAGATTAGGATGGAGTGTGGAACAGTTAGAAACTCTGTCAGGTTCTTACTACCATCAGTGTCCCTAGTGTGGAAACACTAATTGTCCTATTGATCTTTGCCCACAGGGCTTAAAGTGGGGGAAAATCCTAACATGATATCCTATTGGAGAGGAAACCCTCCAACAGGCACACTTGTCTAAGCAGATTTCTTTTTACTTTCTGCACACATTTCAAAACAGAAAATGAAGGGAAATCTTCACAATGGACAAAAAGCCCGTAAATCACAATGATGCGCAGAGAGTCACTGCAGAGAAGCACAGAGGCCACACAATTCAGATCGCAATCACATCCCCTGGAAGCATGCAACCAGCTAAGCCAGAACACCCAATCTGCAGACTTGCTCCCATTCTACTGCTCAAAGCATGGCAGCCAGTAAACTAGCATTACCAAAAGACAGGAGCAGCACAGGTTCTCTTTAAAGTCAGACGATGTTTGAGAATGAGTATGTCAGTCTCCCGCTTCCAGCTCTATAAATGCGGCATATTACCAGCAAGCCATGACTCCAGGCTCCCCGTGTGCACACAATGTGCTCTGCTATCAGAGGCACTCCCTGTGTGACTCATGTAGTCCAGCATGCCTGACAAGTGCCTTGTGCAACCTCGAGTGGAAAAATGCTTCTAATCCTGAAATTCAGACTCCTCACAGACTGGAGGCCGCTACAACCAAAGGGGAATCAGAGCAGACACGTCCTCAATCGCCTTTACCACACTGAGTCACTCTGCTGGGCTGCCATGCTCCAGATTTAAAGCAGCGCTCCAGAAATACATTCTTACTTGCTTCCGTCTTGCAAATGCTGAGTTAGGCCTGTGTTCCTCAAGCTGGCTACCCAAAGAACACCAACAGGTCGTGCATTACCGTCCTTCAGGCTCCCCCATGCTGATTAGTCACACTTTAAAAATAGGTTTATCATTCAGCCTGTGAATGTGTGGAAACTTGACCTGTCGGCTTGCAAGACACAGAGATGGGCCATTACAGTGCGTTCATTCTACTCCAAGGGCAATTTAAATTTTTTTTTTTATTATTGTAGGAACTTAAATAGTGCTATCAATTTAAGCAGCACTTTACATATAGTTTGTACATTTACATCAGTCCTTGCCCTCAAGAGGCTTACAGTCTAGGGTCCCTAACGCACATTCATACATAAACATACTAGGAACAATTTAGACCGAAGCAAATTAACCGACCAGCATGTCTTTGGCGTGTGGAAGGAAACCGGAGTACCTGGAGGAAACCCACGCAGACACAAGGAAAACGTGCAAACTCCAGGCAGGTAGTGCCATGGCTGGGATTTGAACTGACGACCCTAGTGCTGCCATGTGGAAGTACTAACCACTTAGCCACTATGCTGCCTGTGCTGAATTCACAATGCAATGCACAACAGCCAAAGCAATTCACCAGTTGGCCACTCGGCATTGCTGGCTGCGATACGGGGCAGTGTGGTGCTCAATTCAGCCCATTAAACAGCTGTCCATTTTTTTGTCCTTTTATAATAAACTTTATGTTGAGTGTACAAAACACTTCATTCACTGCAACTTAGGGCACTGTGCTGCGCTTCCTTCTATTGTAGTGCAATTAGGCAGGGTGCACTGCGATAAGATTCAGCATGTCTGCATTTTAGCACAGCACTAGCCTGCATTGCAGTGTGACTGGGACACATAGGAAACAATTGTTTCCTGTGGTGACAGGCGTTCTACAATGAGGTAAAATGTCTATCAAACCACATAGTGTGAAATAGCCCTAAATCGCAATTAGAACTTCCTAAGACCCGTCAAGGATGGCTCAATCTTCTCTAGGCAAGCCTGAGATTACTGGGCGGCTTCTATGCAAGAAACAATTTCCAAACTGCTGTAAAACCTCCCTGGAAAAGGGCTCTACGATGCCCCCCCCACATGGAAAGCTATCTCCCCGCTCATTGCTTTCAGGGAGATTCTCCCCATGACCACCTGGATCAGCCTCTTCTCAGAGGAGTGTTGTAATATAGATCACACCCTCCATATCTATTCTGATAAGTATTAGTCCTGGTTCACACTGACGCAATGTGGGAAACCCTGCAATTCAGTGCCTGTTCCCGCATCGCACCTGAATCACACAGATCTGCGAACCAATGGGAGTGTACATGTAAAGTGAATAACTTCCCCGCAGTGTGAACAGTGAAATGGTGCAGGAATTGGATTGCATAGGTGTGAACACCCATTCGTTGCGATTCCCGTGTGGACCAAAAAAAAAGGGGTCCTGCACCATTTTGGTGTGAATGCGATGCAATTTCAGCCATAGAACTTGTATCGCTGTAATCCCATGGGATCTGTGCAGCAATACGGTGCGAATCACATGCAATGTCTGACATCACACTAGTGTGAACCAGCCCTATAACAAATGAAACATGTGTGGCCAGTTCACACCTATGAGCATTCTCCAACACCCATCTATACCCACCATTGACACATCCTAACATGTGCTTTCTGCGTATGCTTTAGAGTAGTACCAAAAGGCAAAATCTCATTATGGATGGAGCTACCAAGGATTATAGCCCCCCCTCTTAGTTTAATTGCCATGCGAGTCCCCATTGGGGAGATTTCCCATCACTTCCTGTCCCATTGTCAAAACAGGAAGTGGGGAAATTCCTAGCGTCCCTACTGGCATTCCCCTCTATTACAGTCTCAGTAAAAACCCAAAACTTGGGAATTTTTAACTTTCCTGCTCAGTGATATCGGACAGAGGGTGAATTCCGCTATCGGGGACACAGCCAGCCTATAAAACCTGACAGGGGAACCGATCCCTCTCCACTATCCACAAAAGGAGAAACAAATTTGCCATTAGTTACACTTTAAAGTGATTGTAAAGCTTTGTTTTTTAAATAAAAAAAAATGTCATGCTTACCTGCTGTGTGTAATGGTTTTGCACAGAGCAGCCCAGATCTTCCTTTTGTCGGGTCCCCCGCCAGCACTCCTGGATCCTCAAGTAAGTGCCTCTATAGAAAGCCACTGGCGGCACTTGTGTGCGCTCAATCCCACCCACTGCTATCAATCGGCCCTGTGGAGAGGAAGGGAGCCACTGCTCCTAATGCACAGCGCTGGTTCGAAATCAGGTTAAGGTAAATTTCAGGGGGTGGGGGAGTGCATCATCCAGCACAGGTGTTTTTAATTGCCCTAATGCACAGGTGCAAACTGTGGCCCTCCAACTGTTTCCAAACTACCCCCATGAGGCATTGCACGACAGTTACAAGCAAGGACTCCCAAAGGCAGAGGCATGATGGGACTTGTAGTTATGTAACATCTGTAGGGCCACAGTTTGACACCCCTGCCTTAATGCATAAGGGTATAAAAACCTTCAGGCTTTAGAATCACTTTAAAGAGGGATTTTAGTCCCCTATTTTAGTGACTCCGTCCATTCCCTCTGGTGCTGCCATTATTGAGTGTGCACACATAGGAGATTTGCCATGCAAGTGCAAAAACAGAAAAGTTTTGCATCCTCCATAGTAGCCACATGGAAACTCGCAGGTGTGCAGACGTGGCACAGTGCTCAGTGGGACCCAATCCCTCGTGGTGCAGGGGACATTAATCTAAATTTCTCACTTAGCCAAGAAATGAGCAAAGTACACAAAAAAATCTCTTAAAATGATATCCAATTATGCAAGGAAGGAAGGAGGAGGCAGGGCAATATGAGACTCACTAGACAAGCCATAGATTTTGTGATCCCTTCAACCAACAGTAAGGCTTCATGTATACGGGACATTTGAAAACCTCCCCTGAACGCTGGAACTTGACAGCTAGCAACTGACTGTTAAAAACATCTATTATGCCATGTTTACATGCTGCGTTCATGCGCATTTTACCGGCGTTTACGTTTAGAAGCGATTTTACTTTGTAAAATGGTCAGAAATGTATCCCTATTAAAAACACCTATAAACAAAATGCTTATAAAACACAAGTTACCACGTTTAGATGCGTTTGCACGCTGTTACAAGCATTTGGCGTTTTAAATGCCAATAAACGTCCGCCCTGAATGCAATTTTTTGCATTGAAAAAAAATGCCACTAAAATGTCTCAGTGTACATAGACAGATAAGAGAACATAGAGGAGAGTTCAGGGGGTGCTGAAAAAAATGTCCAACTGCTCCTAAACGTCCGTTTATCAGCAGCAGTGTACATGAGGCCTTAGTGTTTGAGGAATCCCTCCTGCAGTGCTATTGCGTTCTGCCGGTGGGGAGCCTTTCCAGCCAGCAGAAGAAATGGATTTTTGTAAAATCTTACCGTAAAATCCTTTTCTCTTAGCTCATTGACAGACGTAGTCCTCGGTGATACACCACCTTCGGGTTATGTTGCCTCCACAGGAGCAGGACTAGACAGGAAATTAAAAAGCTCTGGCCACACCCTAGGGGCAGTCCCAGAGGGTATATCCTCTCTCTCTCTGCCTCAGCAAATCAGTTATGTGAAAAAGCAGTCTTTAGAGATTTAACCCAACCCAACTCAAAAAAACAGAGGGGCGGGGACTACGTCTGTCAATGAGCTAAGAGAAAAGGATTTTACGGTAAGATTTTACAAAAATCCATTTTTCTCTAGCGCTCATTGACAGACGTAGTCCTCGGTGATACACCACCTTCGGGACGTCCCAGAGCAGTATCACAACTGAGGGGTGGGAAAATGAAATCAAATCCCAATCTAGAAGGCCCAACCGGTGCCAACTAGAAGTTTACAATGCTCATCCTTAATGATGAGACTCAAAAGAGAAAAAATTTTTCTTTTTTTTTTTTTTTTTTTTTTCAAACAGAAAAAACCCTCGAGGTAGACCACCGGTCTCCTCAAATTGCGGCCTGCAAAACCTTGCGGCCAAATGAGGCATCCGCCGATGCCGTCACATCAATTTTATAGAATTTTGTAAAGGTATGTACCGACGACCAAGTGGCCGCCTTACATACCTGGACCACTGACGCCTGATGGCGAAAGGCCCAGGAAGTACTGAGCGCTCGAGTGGAGTGCGCCCTAACAGGGAACGGAGGACTCTGACCCTTAATAGAATAAGCCTGTACCACCGTTTGTCTAATCCATTTGGCAATGGTCGCGGCAGATGCAGGCAAACCCTTTCTGGGGCCATCCGTGATCACAAAAAGTGAATCCGTCTTACGGAATGATTCCGTAGCTTTCAGGTATACCCTGATTGCCCGAACCACATCTAAGGAATGCAACGCATGTTCCCGATGATGCTTGGGCTGAGGACACAAGGAAGGTAGTACAATATCTTCATTCAGATGAAAATCTGAAACCACCTTAGGAAGAAAAGATGGCTTAGGATGAAGTACTACCTTATCCCTATGAATCACTAGGTATGGGGACTGGCATGATAATGCAGCCAGTTCTGACACCCTGCGAGCAGAAGTAATAGCCACCAAGAAGGCCACCTTCTGGGATAAAGTAAGCAAGGGAATCTCCCTGATGTTTTCAAAAGGAGGTTTCTGTAGAACCGACAAAACCAAATTAAGATCCCAGGGCGGTAAGGGCGCGCGGACTGGAGGAGCCAGGTGCCGCACCCCCTGGATGAAATTCCGCACCAAGGATTTGGTAGCTAACGGCTTCTGAAAGAAGATTGCTAATGCTGAAACTTGACCCTTGATGGTGCTCAAGGCTAGCTTCTGCTCAACCCCTTGTTGCAAAAAGGCCAATATTCGAGACACCGAATAGGTACGTGGAGGAAATCCTAAAGATTCGCACCACGCAATATAAGTCTTCCATGTGTGATAATAGACTTTGCTGGAAGTCGCTTTCCTTGCTTTAATAAGGGTAGGAATGACTGAAGTAGACAAACCTCTGTCCTTCAGTACTTGGGTCTCAATGGCCAGGCCATTAAAACCAGCGACTGTAAAGCACGAAGGTAACTTGGTCCTTGAGACCACAGACACTCCCTGAGACGAAGTTCCCACGGAACGTCTGCGACTAGCATGTCCAAGTCGGCCAGGCCGGCTTGAGGAGGCCAGCCTAGAATTTCTAGGACCACTGGCGCTGATTGGATCTGAACCAGGCGTCCCTAGAGCTATCTGGCCCCGACCATCCGAGAAAGTCTGGTCGTTTTCTGTTTCCACACATTTATCAGATACCTGATAGTTATCAGGAAGGGTGATCTTTTCTGGTTGAACCTCAGGGACCGAAGTCACCCGACTAGAGGCTACTTGGCCTATCTGGTCAACCAGATCCGATTCCTGTGAGGTATCGGGACTAATCTTAGGAAAGGGTAAAGGAAAAGATCTATTCAGGGAACGGTAACTACCGCTTCCTGTGGTACTTAAATGTTGGAAGGGAAGAATCGCACCGGTAGTAGTGGTTGATGCTCGATCTAATGTCCTGAATACCGGTGAAAACGTCCCCCCACCCTGAAACCGGGTGGGGGCGCACCTTCAGGCTGTGTACTCCTTTGCTTCGGGTTTGGCTGGGTTGGTCCTCTGCTTGTCCGACCAGCCCTTCTTTAATCCTCCTGGAGGAGTCTTGCCTTTCCCGCTAGTACCAGCCGGGCGCCCTTTATGGGCGGTAAAGAAAGGTCCTTGCTTGTTGCGAGGTCCCTTAGCTTTTGCAGCCTGTGGCAAGAAAGTGCTCTTGCCCCCAGTGGCATCCTTAATGATTTCATCTAGGTTGGCCCCAAATAGACGATTCCCCTGAAAAGGGAGATTGGTCAAGGTCTTTTTGGAACCTAGGTCAGCTGACCAGCATTTTAACCACAGCACACGTCTGAGGATCACTGCTAACTTAGATGCATGCCCTAATAAGGGAGTTGTGTCCAAGGCTGCGTCACAGATAAACCGTAGCCCTTGTATGATCTGTTCCATCAAATCAGATGTCTCCTGGGGAATATCTTTTCCCCTAAGATCTTGGCGTACCATTTTCGCCCATTCCGTAAGTGTCTGGGAAACTAGACCAATAACAATTACTGGTCTAAATGCTGACCCTATCAGAGAAAAGATAGTGCGGGACTCTGCTTCTATCTTTCGATCCACCGGATCCTTAAAGGACGAAGTGTCCTCCACTGGAATAACCGTGGCTTTATTCAGCCTGGAAATAGGCGGATCCACGACTGGTGGTACCGTCCCATTTCTTAATGATGGATTCCTCAAACGGATAGCGTCTAGCAATACGCTTGGAAATAGTAAAGGTACGTTTAGAATGCTCCCATTCTCCTTTAATCTGATTACCAAAACATTTAGGTACAGGAAAAGCCTTCGCCATCTTGATGGGCTTATTAGTACCAAAAGGCATCTCTGTTTCAGTTGCCTCTGCCGGTAAAGCCTCAAGTTTTAAGGTTTCTTGCACTGCCACAACTAGTGCGTCCACCAATGCTTCTTCCTGAATTATAGCAGGAGAAGAAGCGTCCTCCTCACTGTCTGTGGGGGCTTTACCTGGGATAACAGCCCTTGCAGAGGAACCTGCAACTGCCGTGACCATCTCTGAATCTGAGTCAGAGGTGTCAGATGGTATAGGGGTAGGCGGGGGTCGCTTCCTTGACCCCCGTCCCTGACAGGCCGCCTCCACCCGAGCCACCATAGACTCCAAAATTGCTGTAAATGACTCTATACTCTGTGCACCGGCGGGTCCCGAGGCCCCCTCGAGGGAAACAGGTGGGGGAATATGTGTGGCAGGGTCCATGATAACTCTAGTTACTTCCTGGATAATATAATTCAAAGGAAAAAAACATTTTTTTTTTTTTTTTTCTGACCCCCAGCGCCACAAAAAGCCCCTTAGTGTTACCTGCTAGGGATCCCTATCGATCGAGAGAGAGAGAGATAGACCCCCAGGCTCACCACTTGATGCTCAGAGTTAAACTGCAACAGCTTACAGCGCTGTCTTGACAAACAGGAAGTCTTTTGGCTGGCTGCCCAGGAAGAAGGGAGGCGGCTCCGCCCCTCTGCACGCCTTCCGGCGCCTCCCCCAAGCTCCACGAGGTGTAGGATCACCTCAAACATGGCCGCCCCCATGCTGGAGACACGAGGCTACGCCAAAATGGCGGCTCGTGCGATCCAGCAAAAAAAATGGCGGCGGCCTGTACTGACTAGCGGTGTGCTGCAGGGCACACAACACTCTCTCTGCATGGGGATATGGCGTGGTTGGCGGTACCGGCCCTGGCGGACCGCATGGCCGTTCGGGAGGCCTGCTAATAGCTGGAGATCTGATTTGGAAGGCAGTCTACATGTCCGTGGCTTCTGACTGGTAGGTAGCTTATACTTAACCCATAAGATTCCCAGAATGCCACAGATTACATCTTTAAAACATGTATACAATAGATTGTTAGCTCCCAAACCAAGCCTCCTGGCTTTTTGCACACATAAAATCACACTCAAAGTAGGAGGATTTGTGACATGTTATAGGATAGAAAGAACTCTTTCTTACCATACAGAGAGGGGCCCGCGTCCACCACAAAACCCGTCAGGGAAAAAGGGGGAACATACTACTCACCATACCGGAACCAGGCGGGCACCAACTCCTGACAGTACCCCTCTCCACCGGGGCGGGAGGGCTGTCGACCGATACGGACGCCGTGACTCATGGTCTTTGGCGTTTCAGCGAGACGTTTAACTCGCGGGTTCAGTCCTTTTAATGGGACTTTGTCGCGGCCGACCCAGCGCGGAGCTATGGCCTGCACGCGCTCGTAGGCTGAACTGGGGTGACCACCGGATCTCAACATCCAGCCCGTCGCCCAGTTCAGCTTTCTTGCTTGAAGATCTCACAGGAACACTGGAGAAAAAAAGCTGTCTAAAAATCCTTTTAGAAAAAAATTCTTGCCAGGACCTAAGATCCCAGCAAGGTATCTAGGTCCTTACTCCTAACTAGACAGAAAATAACTGATTTGCTGAGGCAGAGAGAGAGAGAGGATATACCCTCTGGGACTGCCCCTAGGGTGTGGCCAGAGCTTTTTAATTTCCTGTCTAGTCCTGCTCCTGTGGAGGCAACATAACCCGAAGGTGGTGTATCACCGAGGACTACGTCTGTCAATGAGCGCTAGAGAAATAAAGATTACTGCTAGCGGATTTAGCAAAAAAAATACACCAGGCTGCTTGTACTGAAGTTGATCGATGGATCGACTTCAGTTCGACCAGCCAGCCCACACATGGATCGAATCACGGACGCAACCTGCTAAACAGACTGATAATCGATCCATCTTCGGCCGGCTTTAGTTTACAGTGAAGGTCTGCTTTAAAGTGTATGTACTGTATAGACAAAACATGAAAACAGGTGATTTCTTTCTGTATTTATCACAAGGGAAATTTCCCTTCACTTCCAGTCCTAGAGAAAAACAAAAAACGGAAGTTACAGGAAATCTAAAAAGTGAGGGGAATCCCCCTTTTACACGACTGACCCTGGAACAGGTGTACCCATGAGAAGATGTATCCCCATTTCTTACTCCGACAACTTTAACCACTTGTCTACTGGGCATTTTTACCCCCTTCCTGCCAAGGCCAATTTACAGCTTTTAGCATTGTTGCACTTTTGAATGACAATTGCGTGGTCATGCAACACTGCACCCAAATAACATTTTTATAATTTTTTTTCACACAAATAGAGCTTTCTTTTGGTGGTATTTAATCACCTCTGTCTTATGTTTTGCTAAACAAAGACAGAAAATTCCTACAACGTTGGGAGCATAAAATTGTCTTGTATGCTAATGCCTTAAGAGTTCACTTCACTGGAACTAAGAGGCCAAGTCCAACCCCTGAAAAACAACCCCACACCATAAACCCCCCTCCACCAAATGATTTGGACCAGTACACAAAGCAAAGACCATACAGACATGGATGAGCGAGTTTGGGGTGAAGGAACTTGATTGGCCTGCTGAGTCCTGACCCCAACCAGATAGAACACATTTGGCATGAATAAGACTGAGCCGGGCCTTCTCGTGCAACATCAGTGCCTGACCTACCTAATGCGCTTCTGGAAGAATGGTCAAACATTCCCATAGACACACTCCTAAACCTTGTGGACAGCCTTCCCAGAAGAGTAGAAGCTGAAAAGGGTGGGCCAACTCAATATTGAACCTTACAGACTAAGACTGGGAAGCCAGTAAATTTCATGTGAGTGTAAAGGCCGGTGTCCCAATACTTTTGGTAATATAGTGTATATGGGGGCAGCCACATTTCCCAATTACATCTAAATACCATGCTTCCTTCTTAATACCCCAAAATTTGGGCCAAACTTGGAACCATCCCATTTGTTTTCTCCCCCAACGTTCCCATTAAAACCTCCCTAAGCCCCCCAGTACTGTTGGTTTTCTGCAGACATTTCCACATACTCAGCTGAGACATCACCTTCCCAATACCTTCTTAGGAAGCACTGCTTGATTTATTGGGATGGTTATTGGCGGGATGTTATGGGATTTCATCCTTTCGCCCAGTTTTTAACCTACTGATCCATGGATGAATTGCTGCTGCCATTGACCCTGCTGAGGAGTCAGAGATAATTAAATAGCCTACAGGACCCTAACTATGTGTGTGATAGCCGGGCCCCACAGCAAAACCATTACGGGACCCCTCAAATCTCTACAGTGCGTGTAAAGCCAAGCGTCCCAATACAACAGTGTAGATACTGGATGTCCTCCAGCCAGGAAATGAGTCAGGCTCTGACCGGTGACATCTTCTGTGGCCAGACCAGTGTGTGCTGTTAAATCAGCATAAGCAATTTCAGTACAGGAGAGAGGCCTCTACAACTGTGAAAACCTAAAGTCTGGAGTTTAGCTTTAAACAAAAGCACAAACAACCTTATCCTTGCGTAAACTACCAATCCCATCAGCCACAATGTTATGGAGATGAATAAAGGAAGACATGTATGTAGGAAAGCCACTTATCAGCTGTGCCGGAGCAGACACTCACCTCATCAATATTTCTGAGCCACTTGCTGATGTTCTCAAAGCTTTTGGCATTTGTGATATCGTAGACTAACATTATTCCCATAGCTCCTCTGTAGTAAGAGGTGGTAATGGTGTGGAATCGCTCCTGACCGGCTGTGTCCCTGGAAGAGAAAAAGAAGAGTAAGAAATCATTCTATGCATGCAGATTTAAAAAAAAAAAACACTTCAGTGTCCAGCTCCCCTGCATCCTCTAAAACGTACCTGAGCCCGATCCAGTGATGGGCAGGAGAGCAGCTGCTCTCTCCGGTCTTTCTTTCCTAATTGGCTGAGACACTTAATCACAACCAGTGGAGAGTGCAGGGGGAAAGAAATACTGAGCCACGCTTGGTCTATGGGAGCGAGCACGCACGAGTGCCCCCAGAGCATGCAGCTTGCTATAGGGGCACTCGGCAAGGGGGAGGGGGCGCTCTGTGCAAAACCATTACACAGAGCAGGTAAGCATGATGTGTTTATTTTAAAGAAAACAAAAAAAAGACCATTTAGAACCACAATACGATTCCTTCAAGTAAGATAATTATATTCAAAAAGTCCTTTACTTTTAACTGAGACCCCACAAGATGATCAGTTGCTGCCAATTAAGCAAGGAAGGGGGTGTGAAAGTCCGATGTCACACGCTGAATGCAGAATGCCTTGTGTGCACAGCGTCCTGTAGGTCCCACTAGTTAAGGCCATGCTAGAATGGGTCTGCTTCAATGCTTAGTAGGGATGTGTTCATACACAAGTCTGAACTTGCCCAAGCTATCCCACCAGGAAAATGTCAATGTGAACAACCAATCCTAGGTGGTGGAGGCATGCTCACCCTGCAAAAGCAGCAGGGGCATGTATACATACATCCGCCACCAATAATTGGCTGGCCACTTTGACAGCTTCCTGGTTGGATAACTCCATCTGAACCTGCCTGCTTAGCATGGTCAGGAAGCACATCCTACTAATGGGGACTGGCAGGATCACCAGATATTTAAAGTAGGACTAAACTTCCTCAAATCAGCATTAACTATTTAAAGTGGTTGAAAAGGCAGAAGGTTTTTTTTTATCTGAATGCATTCTATGTATTAAGATAAAAACGGAATTTTTGTAAAATCTTACCTGTAAAATTCCTTTCTCTGAGTCCTCCGACAGTCGCCGCTTCTTCATATTCGTCACATATGGGGTATTAGACTTTGCTGCGAAGGAGTAGCTAGGCAACAGAATATGTTAACAATAAAGCTTTAACATATCCCACCCTCAAGGGGTGGTCCCCTCAGTCAATACCCTCCTACTTCCTGCAACCATATCTCAGTTTTAGTGGAATAGCAGTAGAGTACACAATCAAACCCCAAAAGAGGGGCGGGGGCGGCGACTGTCGGAGGACTCAGAGAAAGGAATTTTACAGGTAAGATTTTACAAAAATTCCGTTTTCTCTTACGTCCTCCGACAGTCGCCGCCTCTTCATATTCGTCACATATGGGGACATCCCAAAGCAGTGCAAACATGAGGGGTGGGAAACGCATTCGCGCCGAAAGGCAACGCAGTCTCCGCATCAAAGAAGGAACCTTACCAAAGGAAGGAACCAGCTGGGCAACAGCAAAAAACAAGTGCTCAACAGGAGCAACAACCCAGGAAAAGACAAAAAACCAGGGGATACAAAAACTTATCCCAACAGCCAGGAGTCCCCAACAAGGGACCCTAGGGAACAGCCGCACTAAGAACCTTGCGGCCAAAGGAAGCATCCGCCGATGCCTGAACATCTACTTTGTAGAATTTTGTGAAAGTGTGCACGGTCGACCAAGTCGCCGCCTTACACACCTGGGCTACAGAAGCCCCATGACGACAGGCCCAAGACGTACTCAGAGATCTAGTCGAGTGCGCCTTCACAGGCACAGGGGGAACCTTCCCCTGCAAGGCATAGGCCTGTTCAATGGTCTGCCTGATCCATTTGGCGATGGTAGAGGCCGAAGCCGCCATGCCCTTCCGAGGACCCTCTGGAAGAACAAACAAGGAGTCCGTCTTTCGAAAAGACTCAGTCGATTTAAGGTAAACCCTTATCGCCCGAACAACATCCAGAGAGTGCAATCTCACCTCCTTTGGATGTTTAGGCTTCGTGCACAACGAAGGCAAGACAATATCCTCATTAAGATGGAAGTCCGAAACTCGTTTCGGAAGAAAAGAAGGATTAGGTCGCAAGACCACCTTATCCAAATGAATAACCAGGTACGGAGACTTGCAGGACAAAGCCGCCAGCTCCGACACTCTGCGAGCCGAAGTGATCGCCACCAAAAAGGCGACCTTTTTGGATAACATAGACAACGAGATCTCCCTGATCTGTTCAAAAGGAGCACGTTGTAACACAGATAGAACGAGATTCAAGTCCCAAGGGGGCAGAGGATCCCGCCTCGGGGAAACCAGATGCCGCACACCCTGAACAAAGGTGCCAACCAATGGGTTGGAAGCCACGGGACGTTGAAACAGAACGGCCAGAGCAGACACCTGACCCTTTATCGTAGCCAGCGCCAAACGCTAATCAACACCCGTTTGAAGGAAAGACAGCACACGGGACACCGAGTACGTGCGGGGTGAAAACCCCCTGGACTCACACCAGGCAAAATAGGCCTTCCAAGTACGGTAATAAACCTTCCCCGAGGAAGATTTCCTCGCATTGATTAAAGTATGAACGACCTCCGGAGAGAGACCCCTCTCCTTCAGGACCTCGGTCTCAACAGCCAGGCCGTCAAAGCCAGCGACTGTAAAGCAGGATGGTATATCGGTCCTTGAGACAGTAGATCGTCTCGAAGAGGCAGACGCCACGGGGCGTCGACCGCCAGATTCACGAGGTCTGCGTACCAGGACCGGCGAGGCCAGTCCGGTGCCACAAGAATCACCGTGTTGCGTTCCGAGTGTAACCTGCGAAGGAACCTGGACAGCAACTGAATCGGTGGAAACGCGTACATCAGCCTGTACTGATGCCACGGGGCCACTAACGCGTCCGACGCGTCTGCCCGAGGGTCGCGCGTCCTTGCCACGAACCTCTTCACCTTGTAGTTGAGGCGAGACGCGAACAGGTCCACATCTGGAAGACCCCACTTCGCGCACAACATCTGGAAGACAGCCGGGTGGAGAGACCATTCCCCCTGATCCAGGGTCTGGCGACTCAGATAGTCCGCCTGCCAGTTCTCCACTCCCGGAATGTGAACCGCCGTTATCGCCGGGACATGAGTCTCGGCCCAAGATAGAATGTCGGCCACTTCTCGAGCCGCTCGGGCACTCCTGGTGCCCCCTTGGTGGTTGATGTAGGCCACCGCCGTGGCATTGTCCGTCTGCACCTGAACCGGGCAACCCTGCAGCCGGTCCGTCCAGCGAAGAAGACAGAGACTTATCGCACGCAATTCCAGAATGTTGATCGGAAGGGAAGACTCCCTCTCCGACCAAGTCCCCTGAGCGGACAGAACGCCCAGAACTCCACCCCAGCCCGACAGGCTGGCATCCGTGGTGATTACCGTCCACGAGATCGGACGAAACGACTTGCCCCCGGACACCAACGGGGACTGGAGCCACCACAGAAGGTTTTCCCTGGTGCGAAGACTCAACGAGATTTGAAGATCCAGAGATTGAGGTCGCCCGTCCCACCTGGACAGGATCTCCGCTTGGAGACCCCGCGTGTGAAACTGTGCGAAAGGAATCGCCTCGAAGGCCGAGACCATCAATCCCAGACATCTCATACACGTCCGCAGAGACGAGTTCGGAACGTCCCTGAGGGACCTGACTTCCTCCCGGAGAGTCCAGAGTTTGTCTTCCGGCAGGAAGACCTTCGCCTGCACCGAGTCCAGTATCATTCCCAGATAGGGGAGACGAACCGACGGACTCAGTGTCGACTTTGGAAAATTTATCGTCCAACCAAACTCCTGCAGAGTTTGCATCGTGACAGACAGGTCCTCCTCCAGACCCTGGCTGGTCGCAGACCGAACCAGAATGTCGTCCAGATACCCCAGGACAGAAACGCCCTGGGCCCTCAATAATGCCAGAACCGGTGCAAGCACCTTGGTGAAGACCCGCGGAGCCGAGGCGAGACCAAAGGGCAACGCCAGAAACTGGTAGTGATCCTCCGCAATGGCAAATCGAAGGTACCTCTGATGACCCTCGAATATGGGGATGTGAAGGTACGCATCCTTCAAATCGATGGAGGCCATGAATTCCCCCGGAACCAGGGCAGCCACCACCGACCGCAGGGATTCCATGCGGAACTTGCGAACCCGCACAGAGCGGTTCAGAGCCTTCAAGTCCAGAATCGGACGAACCTTGCCCTCCTTTCTGGGCACGGTGAACAGATTGGAATAAAACCCCCGAAACCTGTCCCGATGAGGCACCGGAACCACCACTCCCTGAGCCCTCAGGTCCCGCACCGCCAGGTGCAGGTCCCGCAAGCGCTCTGGAGACAGTTGAAGATTTGAGGGAAAAAATCTGCTCTCCGGCCGAGAGAGAAACTCGATCTTGTAACCAGATCGAACGATTTCCAGAACCCATCTGTCCCGCACACGGGCCAACCAGGGCTGAAGAAAACCGAGCAAGCGTCCCCCCCACCCCAAAACTGGGTGAGGGCGCCCCTTCAGGCCGAACTGTTATGGGCTGCAGGTCCGGATTGGCCGGACTTCTGTTTACCAGACCAGGGCTTCTTCTGAGAGCCTTGACCTTTGAACGGTTTGCCCTTGTAGTGCGGCCGAAAGGCACGAAAGGACCCCTGAGGGGGCCGAAAATTAGCATGCTTCTTCCCAGAAGCCCCCTTAGCCTTGGGGAAATGGGGCAAGAGAGTGCTCTTACCCCCGGTGATCCCCTTAATCAACACATCCAGGGACTCCCCAAAAAGGCGAGACCCATCATAAGGCAGATTGGCTAAGGTCTTACGTGAAGATTGGTCCACCGACCAACATTTCAACCAAACCAGGCGGCGAGACAACACCGCCACGCTGTGCACACGTGCAGCCAACGGAATCAGGTCCAGGTCCGCATCACACAGATACATGACACCCTGGTGGATCTGATCCACCATATCCAGGGTCGCCGGCGAGGCCGAGTCGGCCACTAGGACGCGCCTAAGCATCTGCGTCCAACTTGCGATCGCCTGGGCCGCCATGAGAGAAGCAAACAGAGCCTTAAGCATAGAACCCGTAACAGAATAAGTATGACGGGCAAGAGACTCCAGTCTCCTATCCGTGGCATCACGGAAAACAGGGGAACCCTCTGCAGGAATCGCAGTGGCTTTGTTCAAAACCGCAATTGCATGATCCACTGGTGGAGGCACACACCACCTTTCATCAGTGGCAGGCGAAAAAGGATAACGCAGCTTGAATTTACTTGGTACCGCAAAAGGTTTGCGCAGATCGCGCCATTGATCCTTAACAGCGCGCTGAAAATCAGCATTGCAGGGAAAAACCTGCGGCGTCCTGCGTTTCCTCTGCGTCCCATAAGCCGCCAAGGCAGCGGGGGGACACACTTCGTCCTGCAAACGCAGCGTTTGCTTAATGGAAGCAATCAACTCATCCATGATTGCAAGCTCTTCAGGCGAGCCAGGGGGAGAATTATCAACCCCCTCAACTTCAGCCTCCACCTCAGACCCCACTAGATCAAGAGAGGAGCGGGACCCCGATAAGGAGGCCCCTGCCAGAACAGCCCCATCACCTTCACCCTCCGAATCAGAGGAAAGAGCAACTCTGGGCCTTTTAGTAGATTGAGCAGCCACCAGCATTTGCACCTGAGCAGCAAGGCCAGCCACAATAGTGGCTAAATCCCCGCCTGGGGGGGGAAACAGCGGTCCCCTGGCTTTCCACCAATACTGTAGGAAATTTGCCCTCCTGAGAATCCATTGCCCCTGTAATGCCAGACAACCAAGGGTTAACTGCCCCTTTTAAGCAAGCGCGGCAAGCGCAGCCCACCGCACCGCACTCAAGCACAATGAGACCCCCACAGGGAATATGCAAACTGAACACAGGCAATGGATAGCAAGAACAGAAGGATAAAACCTGAGGAGACCCTCGCCGCTGCTGCTGCCTCGATCGGTGTTCCTGGAAAGAGGAAGTGATGCTGCCAGGGCGCTTCTATGTAAGCCTATGGAGGCTACAAGAAAATGGCCGCCATGCATGTAAACCATGCGGCCGGAGCGGGTGTAGGCAAAATGGCGTCGTTTGGCGCCGAAACCGCCGCTCCACAGTGCATTAAAACACACATTACATGCCAATATCAGAATACATGTCAGATCGCCGCAGCGATCGCTGTATATGCCCAAACATGCCAAAAAAACATGCCCCACAGCACACAGCTTCTCACACTGACCAGTCTGACACACACAGTGTCATACAGCTCCCCCCCCCCCTTGCAGCCCACAGCATGCAGCCGAGAGATAGGGAGACAAGCAGTGTGAATAGAGGCAGGTTACACAGTCCCAGACTGACACCCCCCCCAGACAGACAGGTCCCCACATAGATACACTTACCTCACATGGCGTGGGGGACCCGCACAGGCGAACAAGCCGCTGCACATGAGGCAGGGAGAGTCGCAATTCAAGACGCACAAAATGGGGGTTAAGAAACCGCACAGCGTCCAGTGAGGTAGCCACCTCACCAATCATCCCTGCACCGAACAGGGATGGATCGTTCACTGTGCCAGGAGCGTTACCTGGCTGAACGCTCGATGGCAGACTGGGAAGCCACTGACCCACGACCTGCGACCAGGGGGATCAGCCCGAGACCCAGTCCGCATGATCCTCTTCGTCCGAAGAACTAACGCTGACAAAATAACAGCTAAATAAAAGGTAGAGAGAAAAACTCAAACAAAATATTAAAAAGAAGAAAGAGTCTGGGACAGAAAGTCCCAGCACAGAGAGAGCCAGCCACTCCTGACAAGCTAGACATTAAAACTGAGATATGGTTGCAGGAAGTAGGAGGGTATTGACTGAGGGGACCACCCCTTGAGGGTGGGATATGTTAAAGCTTTATTGTCAACATATTCTGTTGCCTAGCTACTCCTTCGGAGCAAAGTCTAATACCCCATATGTGACGAATATGAAGAGGCGGCGACTGTCGGAGGACGAAAGAGAAAAGCCTTCTGTGTGCAGCAGCTCCCCTTAGCCCCCCCTATTACTCACCTGAGCCTCTATCCAGCGATGTCCATGAGTCCCCCAAAGATCTAAGACTCTCTCTCCATATTGGCTGAGACAGCAGCGGTGCCATTTTCCCCCTCTGCTGTCAAACTCAGTTAGCCAATCAGGAAAGAGGGGGCATGGCCGAACCGTGGCTTCATGTCTGAATGAAGCTCTTGTGCCCCCATAGCAAGCTGCTTGCTATGTGAAGCACTCAACAGGAGGGAGAGGCCAGGAGCTCCAGCCAGGGATCCGAGAAAAGGAGGATCAGGGCTGCTCTGTGCAAAACTATTACACAGAGGAGGCAAGTATAACAGGTTAGTTATTTTAATAGAAAGAAAAATGAGACATACATACAATCAAGATGCATGCAGCACCTTCACAATTGGACAGAAGAGATCACTGAGGCACACAACCAAAGGAAACCATACAGTGGGAATTTATCAAAACTGGAGCAGTTGTGCAGGCAACCAATTAGCTTCCATCTTCAGCTTGTTCAGTTAAGCTTAGGACAGGAAAGACAGAAGCTGATTGGTCCTCGTGCACAGCTGCTCCAGTCTTGATAAATTCCCCTCCATGTGGAGGGATGCAATCAAACCTGTAGATAACAGATACACCCTCACAATTACAATCCTCCAGCTCAGGAAATATTCATAGAATTGCTGACTAACCAGAAAATGGGAGTTTTCCTTTTAGCACAAGCCTATTTATTGATATGGTTATCTCTAAGGACAAATCATGAATTCCTTCCCATATAAGATCAGAATCCCTTCCAAAGGTATTAGATACCCACGAGCCATTCCCAGGAGTCACCTGGATAGAGGTCGGTGGAAGGAGCTCCGGTTGTGACAACAGAGTGTGTTGCTAGTCAAACACCAGCCCTGCCGACTACTCCCTGAACACACCAAACTCTTAAATATTTGTGCTGTGCAGTCTCCGGAGATCGGATACCTGCCAGCCTCAGGTCATGGGAAGCTTCCAAGAAAAAACCTCCATACCCAGGAATCTATTAAAAACGTAGAACGCTGCTAATGACCAGAATAGTTTGTGCCTGCTCTACTTTAAAACATTAGTTCGCCTTTACCAACAATCTGCCTAGGCAGGTAAGGGGCGCCTGTAGATAACCGGTGCAACTATGACCAGAGATTGATGATGCCCTTGCTTATAAGGTTTAGGCCAAGTACCACCCGAAACCTCCCAGAGATGGCATCACCCCATCCTGCCTTGCTGCTAGGACATTTCTAAGAGACTTCCAGCTATTACTGATCACCCACACCATCGCATAAGTAGGCTCTTAAATCCCCGCATAAGTGTGGTCCACCATCTCAACACAGATCTTCTGCAACAGGAGTGTGTTGCACATGCGAGGGGGATTGCATTGGCTGGGAGTGCCCTACCAACATCCTAGCAACAAAGCAGGACAGAAACGCCATCTCTGGGAGTTTTTTCGGCCAAGTTTCATGCGGTATAAATGGCCTAAACCTAAAACAAAATACTGTAGCTGCCAACTTTTATTAAACATACACTTAGCAGTCCAGGGATCCAGCGCTGTCCTCACCCGTGCTGGTTCTTCTGCGGAATTTGGCCGCCATATGGTATGTGGGAAGCCAGCTATGACTTTCTGGTGCTTCACAGCCGGCTTCCCACTGTGCTTCCTCAATGCAGCTGGCTTCTCACTAATCAGCTGGACCCGCAGCCTTCTGGGACCTGTGACATGCCCAGGAGGTTGCGGGCGGGGGAAGGTTGGGCCAGCTTCCTCTTGGATCGCCTGGGGCAGTGATGGCGAACCTTGGCACCCCAGATGTTTTGCAACTACATTTCCCATGATGCTCATGCACTCTGCAGTGTCGTTGAGCATCATGGGAAATGCAGTTCCAAAACATCTGGGGTGCCAAGGTTCGCCATCACCGGCCTAGGGCAGTGGTCCTCAACTCCGGTCCTCGGGCGCACTAACAGGCCAGATTTTGAGTATTACCTTGGGGAGATGCAGACTAGAATACTGCAATCACTGAGCAGCAAATGAGATCACCTGTGATGTAATTTATCTTGCAAACCTGGCCTGTTAGTGGGCCCGAGGACCGGAGTGGAGGACCACAGGCCTAGGGGATCCAAGCGGAAGAGCAGGTACCTAGTTTAGATAAAAAAAAAAAAAAAAAACATCCAAAAAAGTGGAAAAGGAAAAATTGAACTTTTCCTAGGTGAAGTTCTGCTTGGTAAAATATAATATTCTTTAGCAAGGAATATACATTCCACATTAATAAATTATGCCACCAAAATGTGTGCGCGCTGTAAATCGCATCCAGCATTGTTATGGCTTCTTCTTGCTTGAGGCTGCCATTTTGCTGAAGCTCAGAGAGCCCCTGAGCAGAAGTAAATCTTAGGTTGGCCATACATGTTTAAGGGCCTGCCTAATTGGACAGAAATTAAAAAGTTTAGTTTTGACCTCATTATATATTTTTTGGTAAATCTAAAGTAAAATTGTACAAGTTGGTTGAACATTTATAGCCAGCCTTAAAGCAGAGTTCCAGCCTAACCGCACACTCCCCTGTCCCACGGTCCAGTGATGCGCCGTCTTCTCCCTCTCTGCGACGCCGGCATCACTGATGTGGGCACCCGGCTTTGACAGTTTGCGGCTTCACAGCCAGGTACGCATTGCACATGCGCGAGTTGCGCTATGCGCCGTGATTGGCCGGCAATCTTCTGGGACCTCTGACATGTCCCAGAAGATTGCAGGGAGGGAGAGAGGAGAACTTCCGCTCAGGGGCGCCACGGCGCTCCGAGCGGAAGTGGGAACGGGTACCTGTCAAAACTAGGTACCCGCTCCCCCCCCCCCCAAAAAAAAATGACATGCCGAATGTGGCATGTCAGGGGGTTAGGACTATTTAAAGCGGAAGTTCCACTTTTGGGTGGAACTCCGCTTTAAGGCTGTCAGCAGATTAGCAAGGGGAGACAGTGTAGAAACTTATTTTTCATGTTTTACATAGCTTTACCTGTAAAAGGGGCCAGCCTGAAGTGATCTACCAGGACTTCATTTTCTGGCTAAAGTTCCTTTTTAAAATTTGCCAAAGCCGACAATGGCAAGCAGGATAAAAAACAAAAATCAATACAGGTTTCCAGACTGTTCAACATAATTTTCTTTCCATTTCTGGAAAGCCTTCCACCCTGCCATGGAGCAGAGATGGAGATTAAAGAGTGTGGGCTTATCATTAACCCTCTTTAGCAAGCACTAGACACCTCTTCCTGTCCACGTTCCATTAATGGAACTGTAAGGCGTGTAGAGATGGTACAAGCATCAGCCTGAATGTTTCCAATGCAGAGGAGGAATGCCAAGCACAAGGCAGGTGCATGGCACAGCTTAGTAAGACCATTCAGGAAGCTGCAGCTGCACAATTCTAAGAACAGGGAGTCCAGCAGCTGAGATGAGGGGACAGGAGAAGACAAAACAGGACCGCAGCACAACTAGAGGCGTGGGCCACCATGACCAGCCACCATCCAGCATCTTTTAACAGGAAAAGATGAAGACCCTACAAGTCTGTTATTGAACTTCTATTCCGGGGACTGGTGGGTAATCTGGACTTCTATGCAGATCTATCACCTAACACTGCATTTATACAAGCAAGACAATATGCCTCCATTAGAGGCTCCCTGACCCATCCTCTCAGGAGGAAAAGCACTGCTTGATCTGGCACTACACCTTCAAACCCACTTTAGTTAAAATAGTCCCAAAAAATGTGGGGGGGGGAAAAAAAAAAAAAAGTAGTGTCTTCGCTGGCAGTTTTTTCTTTTTCTGGTCTGCGGCAACCCCACCTGGCTGGCAGTGGATGCGCTAGTCTGAATCGTTAAGTGAGACTAGTACATCCACAACCAGCCAGGCACTTCTGGATTTTATTATACAGGGTTTACATATGGCACTTTTCCACTGCAAGTACCGGCTCGGCTCTACTTGGCCCGGTTTGCTTTTCCACTGCAGTACCGCATGGTATAGTGTCGGAACGGTTCGGTACGGTATAGGTTTGCTTTTCCACTAAAGTAGTACTAAAGTTAAGTGGGTGGGATAACAACGGGGTGGGTGAAATAACAACGGGGTGGGTGGGATTCTCTGACCAATCAGTGGCTAGTAGTGACTGCATGCAAAGGATTGTGGGATATGGTACCAGTTTGGTACCTGTTGGAACCACAATCGAGTAGGTACTGTTTTTTCAGAGCCGTACCGTACCGTTCGGTTCCATGCAGTGGAAAAGCAAACCTATACCGTACCGAACTGTTCCGACCCTATACCATGCGGTACCGCAGTGGAAAAGCACAAAAGCGTGCCGAGCCGGTACGGTTCTATGCAGTGGAAAAGCGCCATTAGTATCAACAGTGCTTTATAACATAAGTGGAGACAGTACCATTTCAATACAAGAGGGTTAGGAGGGCCCTGCTTGTGAGAGCTTACAATCTAATTGGGGCAAAGTGATACAAAAAAGGTAACTGGAGAATGAGCTGATGAAGAATGAAAAGTTCAGTTAGGTTGAGGCGGGATAAGCTCTTTTGGAGAGATGGGTTAATGGATGTAAGGCGGGGGGGGGGGGGGTCACATTACACCGGGGTGTGGGGGGCGGACTGCTCCCCATGTAAGCACAGGGGGGTGGGTGGGTACGTGCTCCCCATGTAAGCGGGAGGGCATATAATCCCGGGGGGGGGGAGACTGCTCCCCATGTAAGCGAGGGGCACATAACCCTGGTTGGGGGGGGGGGGGGGACTGCTCCCCATGTAAGCGAGGGGCACTGCTCCCCATCTAGGCAGAGGGGCACATAACCTGGATGGGGGGGGGGGGGGGCTACTCCCCATGTAAGCGGGGGGCACTGCTCCCCATGTAAGCAGGGGGCACATTACCCTAGGGCAGTGGTCCTCAACCCTGGCCTACAGGGCCCACTAACAGGCCAGGTTTTAAGTATTACCTTAGGGAGATGGAGACTAGAATACTGCAATCACTGAGCAGCAAATTATATCACCTGGGATGTATTTCAGTTATCTTGCAAACCTGGCCTGTTAGTGGGCCCAGTAGGCCAGGGTTGAGGACCACTGCCCTAGGGGACTGCTCCCCATGTAAGCGGGAGCACTCCCAGCAGGACCTTCTCAATACAAGGGGGGCGCCGCCCAGGGAGACTTCTCCCGAGATAAGCAGGGGCACTTCTCCGAATGTAAAAGTGGGGACTCCACAGGAATATTCTGCTGGGCACTTCTAAATGTAAGGAGGGGGGGGGGGGGGGGCTGCTGGGCACTCAACCAGCCCCTTTCAGCAAAAAAAAAGATGAAGACTTTACAATTCTATGTAATTGAACTTCTGTGCAGCTCTATCACCTATACTGCCTTTCATACAAGCAAGACAATACTCCTTCATTAGAAGCTCCCTGACCCATCCTCTCAGGAGGGAAAGCACTGCTTGATGCGATACTACTCCTATACAAACCCACTTAAGCCAAAATTCTCTGGTGGGCACTCAACCAATCACTATCCAGCCAGCATCTCTCAGCAGGGCACTCTGGGATGTAAGGAGGGAATTAATCATGAATTTAAATTTAATTCATTTATAAAAACTTTTTTCCCAGTCTGCCATTTTGGCCCTCATACTGAAAAGTTTGGAGACACCTGGTCTAGATGCTCAAAGCTGGGCATAGACGGCTCGAATCTTGAACGCTTCAGTAGGATCCAGCCCAGATTTGAACCATGAATGTCCAGGGTGATGGATTTATCAGCTTAGGTACAACCAGCCTGCTGGATTTTACATGCAATTATTGCTAGTAGATATTATAGCCGCTAGCAATCACTGTTCTCCCAGCCAGCCTCCCCCCACTGTTGCAGGAAAGAAATTTACTACAGCTATGGCCGGCCTAACACTCCCATCATACAGACTACAGAGGAGCTTGACTATTCCCCAAACTCCTCTCTAAACTTGTATTTTTTTCCTGCATCGCAGATCGCGTAAACTAAAAAGGTGGGCTGCAGGGAGGGATTGACCCCACCTGCAGCTTACTGGAATAAAGGGTGCAAGTTTGGAGTTTGGCTAGAGATGAGGTGGGAGGACAGCCACGCTCATCTTTAATATGGAAAAACCAGTTTAAATCCAAGAATATACCTGCAACAGCAAATAATGTGGTACTCCGTTTTGGGCATACGTTCCTGATTGGACAGGGCCTGAACGAAAGCAGCATTTGGTAGAGCGTCTAAATACAGCGTAGTTCATCTCATCCTAGATGGACAGGTTGCTGACAGCGGGGAAGGATGCAGCACCTGTGCCTTCTGTGTGCATAAAAATGCCAGGCTACGATGGTCTAAACGCCCACAATTCATGTAAGCTAACAGGGCTTCTAAATGTTAACCCACACAGACTCCTGGCAGCCTGTTATGTAGGCCTTAAGTCAAGGAAACGGAGCAGCGCCCAATCACTTAATCACTAGGATTGGCTCTCACAGCGATCACATGATTGGGAGCATGTCCTATCTCCTGATCAGAACTGGGACTGAGCAATCCTATAGAAGTCAGTGGCATGTTTGCAGAATCAGCCTTTACAAAGTATTCACAACAGAGGCTCTGAGATCTCCGATCCATTCCGCTGATCTTCTATGAAAGCAAAATCATTGGCAGCCATTTAGTCTTCAGCAAGTACTGGAAGCTAAACCAAAATGTAAAGGCTTCATTCACATGGGTTGCAGAAGCCCATATACCAGGAATGAGGCTGGAGCTGCATTGTAGGCGGTCTATGTTAATGGACACGCAGCGGCTTTACAGACTCACCTTCAAAGCCTCATATGCGTTTTGTGTTATGAGCAGGAGCCCGTTATGAGCAGGAGCCCGTTATGAGCAGGAGCCCGTTATGAGCAGGAGCCCGTTATGAGCAGGAGCCCGTTATGAGCAGGAGCCCGTTATGAGCAGGAGCCCGTTATGAGCAGGAGCCCGTTATGAGCAGGAGCCCGTTATGAGCAGGAGCCCGTTATGAGCAGGAGCCCGTTATGAGCAGGAGCCCGTTATGAGCAGGAGCCCGTTATGAGCAGGAGCCCGTTATGAGCAGGAGCCCGTTATGAGCAGGAGCCCGTTATGAGCAGGAGCCCGTTATGAGCAGGAGCCCGTTATGAGCAGGAGCCCGTTATGAGCAGGAGCCCGTTATGAGCAGGAGCCCGTTATGAGCAGGAGCCCGTTATGAGCAGGAGCCCGTTATGAGCAGGAGCCCGTTATGAGCAGGAGCCCGTTATGAGCAGGAGCCCGTTATGAGCAGGAGCCCGTTATGAGCAGGAGCCCGTTATGAGCAGGAGCCCGTTAGTGACCGTGAACGCAGACAGGGCAATTATCTTTCATGACTTTCACAGTAATCCAAGATACAGTTGAGCTGGCACTTTAATCCGTAAAATGAAGATGCTTTACTGGCTACATGTAAAACCCACTGGTAATCTGCTAAGGTGTTACAGCTGTAACAGCCTTCCTCATGGCACGTTTTCACCGATTGCCACTTTATTAAAAGCTTGCTGAAGCCTGTGATCAGCTTTTTTAAACTTCAAGAAGTGCTGAAGCCTGCTAGCAGCTCGTTTAAAGTGGCAATCAGCACTCCCATTAGGATCTGTGTTCAACATTTTCAAACCGGAGAATAATGGTACTTTAAAAGCTTCAAAGCTTGCTAAAAACTCAAAAAAACGCTTGCTGTTCACACGCTGCGGCCCATGTGAAACTGGCCTTACAGAGGGCAGCGAGTACTTGTTTTAAAACCTTTTGAGTTTGTTCACACTAGCAGTTGGAGGGTGGTAAATCCATGTGGTTGATCCAAGCTTTAACCGCCTTTCAACCACTACAGCTTTTAGCTGCAGAGGCAGTGGCTGTACACATACAGCTGAAGCAGGAACTATACCCCCTGGAACTTTTGGCAAGCACAACCGCCTGCTGAACATGATGCATTTAAGTGAATAAGACCGCTCTGCAACTTTATGCAGACATGTGACGCTTGTTGCATGCTAGTGTGGGGTTCAAGGGGTTAAAGCAGGTGATACAATGCCTCTTCAACACCTGTCAAATGTTCTCTGAAGAGCAATCCACTCTGAACAAGCCCTTATTGCTCAGTAAAATGTAGACGTTACTAGTCTGGGCACAGGCGCACTTTAAATTAGAGATTGACCGATTATCGGCAACACCGATATATTAGGGGCAGATATGCACTTTCCCCGATATATCGGAATCGGCCTGGAGGTTACCGATATTGCCGATATTTAGGGAAAGTGCTTGTACCGGAGCGATGCCTGCAGCTAGAGGCATCACCCAGGTACTGGCGTCCATAGCCGAAGATCGGATGACTTGTAATGACAACCGATGCGGCTGAGAAGCCGCTTGGCTGTCATTACAAGGAGCGGGAGGGGACGCCCCTCCCACGGCACCCCACCGGGAGACCCAGGCACCCTGCCCCCACCGCCGAAGAGAAGGCCCAGAGTAGCAGATATGTTCCTGTGAAAGCCGGTATCCCTGCCGCAAGTGCGCATGCGTCAGTCTCCATGTAAAAAACCCAGAAGTGATGTCATGACATCACTTCCGGGTACTCAGCGCCGAATTAAAAAAAACTGACAGCATTCAAAATAGCCAAGCTTGGCGTTTTTAATGCTTTTCAGTGCCGAGGAGGGGTTTGGGGTCTTTTAGACCCCCAGATCCCTCCAGAAGAAAAAAAATAATTTTTTGACCAAAATATCGGTATCGGCATAAAAAAAAAACAATATCGGTCGATCCATACTTTAAATACCTGATGATTCCACTTCTGCACAGCTGAGGTTACAACACTGGGTAACTGGGTACTGCTGGAAAATGAGTACAGAAAATTTACAGTAGGTATAAAAAAAGAATCACCCCCCCTCAAAAAAAAATAAAAAAATCACATTTTGTTGATCAATCAGGTGTAACTAATCACCTTCTCAATGGCACACAGCCATTTGATTTTAAGCGGTGAAAAGTTGTGGTCATTTTGATTAGTTCAGCATGAAAAGAGCTTCCCTGGAGCATTTCAGTCTTTGGTATTGTAACTGAAGCAAACCAACTATGGGCAGAAAAGCAAGGTCACTGGGATCTCTGGGATGAAGTCGTGGAGAGAAAAAAGTCAGGAGATGGATACAAATATTTTTAAACGCTTTATTAATGCCTAAAAGTGGATCAAAGTCTATTAGGAAGTGGGAGGTATTTGGTACAACAAAGACCTTTCCTGAATCAGGATGTCACTCCAAACTGGATATAAAATCCAGGAGTAAACTAGTCAAGAGGCCTGACAGAGTGGTAATTTTGTGCATGTGATCTCACTAATTCTCCACAAACGTGGCTTATATGGGTAGGCTGCAAGAAATAAGCCCCCCCCCCCCCCACCCTCCCAACTGAGCGTTGCAAAAAGGCACCTTAAAGATTCTGAAGCCACATGGAAAAAAGGCATTATGGTCACGAGACTAAAATTTAATTATTTGGCCTCAACACCAAACGACAAGTCTGGAGGAAATCCAATATAGCTCACCATCCAAATAACACCATTCCTATAATAAAGTAATGGAGGTGGTAATATATTCTAGGGGGTGTTTCTCTGCAGCAGAAACTGGAGCAGCGGTCAGGATAGAAGGGAAAATGGATGGGGCAAAATACCGTCAAATTCTGGTGGTAATCCTGGTGGAACAATTGAGGAGTTCAGTTACCGTGTTTAGGAGCGTCCCTGTCAGTAGCACACCCTTCTCCTCCTTCAGGAAATGCTTGATTTGACCCGACTGCTAACTCAGGGGTCTTAGCTAGAGGTGAGTAGTAAGTGTGGCTGGTGGAGGATTTGCACACTGGAGCACATCTTGAATGATTTTAGGTCTGAACACCCCTCATCACTTTGGGACTCTACCTGATTATACATATTTTGGAGAAACTGTTCTTTAGGGATGTCATTTTATTTTTTTCTAAGCGCTGCACAGTTTTTTATATGCATTCTCTCTGGGATTTTATACTTTGGCCCCGAGTGTTCAGCTGCTTGTATTACATTTTACTGTGGTGCGCTGATTTTATTCCTAGCTTAAACTTCTAATGTCAACACTCAAATGCTAAAAACAATAAAAACCAGCAGGACATCCCTAAAAATTCGAGTCTGATTTGAAGTCACAACTGAAAAGTGTTGAGCAGAGTTTAGATTTCTGAATGTACTAGGTGAAATTTGCTATTCAAGGGGATTTCGATGACCCTTCAATCACGCAGGTTGTGGTACGTGCTGGGACCAGTAGACTGTAAGCTCCTATACCAGCAGGGTCTGATGGTAATCCTCTGCATTCTGTAGGATGCTGTGCAATAAATAACTTCCCTTTAAAGATCTGGCTGAAAGAACTCCTGTGTCACCCTCCCTTATAGGAAAAGGCTTAATATGATGATGACTCTGGAAAGTAATTGCAGGCCGGTCATCCTTCCAGGCCTCTGCAGGCGCCTGCCAGTTCTTTTTGGGGAATCTGTGAAATGGGCAGGCCTTGGTCACATTCCCAGGCTCTGTAGGCATCCCTTGAAATGCAGCTAAGCAAGCAGAGGGGGGGGGGGGGTCAGTGATCGAAGCTTCTCCCCTCCCCCGAACCGCCAGGCAGGAAAACATCACATTCTCAAATACCTTCGATCTTCCCCCAGTTTATTTCAGCTTTGTGGGCTCCGGCTATATGAGTGGCCAGAGCCGTGATGACTTCTCTCCCACGCATGCGCGCGGTAGCCCTCAGCTCCAGCATGAAGCTGCAAGGTCATCGGCTGCATCTATGGTGAATACCTCCTAAACTGTGCATGTTTAGGAGGTATTCATTTTACCTATAGGTAAGCCTTATTATAGGCTCACCTGTGGGTAAAAATCATAAAGTGGACTTTACTACGGCTTTAAATTCGATTGGCCAGGATATCTTTTTTTTTATGACATTAGGTCTTACCAATTCCTAGTAATGTCCCACATTTATTTGGAATGTGCAGTGCATGTTAATTGAGGACATGTGATCTGCTCTATGCACCCTACAAACTCCACCGCCATAGCCCATCTCGGGAGTGAGAAAGGGAGAGAGGCTACATGCCTACATAAAGTGCGACCAAGGAGAAATGTTGCCACCCTCCAACAGGAAGGGCACAAATCATTGCAGCAACAAGAGAAATATAAAATTAATGAAATATATATATATATATATATATATATATATATATATATATATATATATATATATATATATATATATATATGAGAGAGAGAGAGAAGACAAAGCAATGGAAGGGATGTTAATGCACAACTCCACTTTTGTTGAGGGAAAAAAAAAAAAACATTCCCCTGTGGGTGATCTCTGTACATTGCAGGGATTTTAACAACCTTTGTTGCAGATTCCTACTTTGTTGTTCTGAAGAAATCATTGTTTGTTTTGTGCTGAGTGGGTCTAATGGGAGTGGTTTCATAATTATCTATCAGCTGTGGCAGCTGCAGGGCTCTAATGAGGAAAGCTGCTGGGCCTGCATCCCTTTAGACGTGTTCCTATTGGGAGTATCTCACCAAAAATGACATTTTTATTGCAGGGGATGCCAGAAATCTGACTTGTATCTTAGGCAGACTTCTGGGAAAATTGGGGAGCCAATCACACAAGCAGGAAATTAGGTTTCTGGGGTGTAATCAGTACACATTCTGTGTATACAACACCTCCAGGTAGCCATATTGCATTGCATTTTCAGAAAATTACAACGGCTGCAGATTGAAAAGGAAAGGTCATTTTTACCAAAATTAAATTACAATATGATGTGGCGCAATTGTATACGCTATATTTTTTCTTTATTCGCTTTTTTTTGTTCCCCACGAAAGTGGAGTTACGCTTTAAGTTAAAAATACACAAAAATAATAAAAAAAACGCTGAAAAGTACATCATTGTAAAACATGGGGAATGACGTGGTCATGCAACTGGTGTCAAAAGTTGCATGACAAGTCGCACAAGTGTGAATGGAGCCTAAAGAACTTCCTGTTCCGTGCCATGCCAAGTGCTGGAGCGACCTATTGGTTGGCAGCCCTGGGATCACTTGGGGGGGGGGGGTCACAGCTATGGCTACGCCATCAGTGACCACCAGAGAGTCACTATTTGCAAAGCAATTATATAATTTCAAAACTAAAAAGTCAGTCCTGGAGGGACACGTATCCCTATATTTTGACAGCTTATGCTGCCATCTACCTGGACTTGTGCTTTATTTTTGCCAGTTTCCTGACAGGTACACTTTAAAATACAGAGGTAAGTCCACCAGATTTGAGGATAATCATACCAGACCCGTCAATAATACAAATTGTCTGCATCACCCCTATTGCAACCTCCTCTCCAGCGGATTTCTTTTTTCAGTACAGATGTAAATCTGGTGATGGAGGGGTGACTCATACCGTTCTTATCTGAGAATGGCAATAAAAAGCCTGGCTATGTGCCGTATTATGGGGAAGGAGACCAACACGGCCACTCACCAGATCTGTAATTTGATCTTCTTTCCTTGTAATTCCACGGTTTTGATCTTGAAGTCTATTCCTGTGAAGGAAACAAACAAGGGATCAGCGGATTGAGCAAAACAGTTCAATGTGTGTCAGAGGACAGGGTATTTCTTAACTACTAGCCCTCCACCCACAGTACATTTACTGCAGGGTGGGCAGGCGGCAGCTACAGGTCTGTAGGTCACCGCCTGTTTCTAGGCGTGCATGCATGCGCTCCATGCTCACCTTCACTGTGATTGGGCATAGCACGAATTGGTCAGCAGTTTTTGACCAATGATTTTGACTCTATACCTGCTGATTGACTGTGGCCAGTCACAGCACAGAGTTCCTTGCTTACAAACAAGGAACTCTGTACAAAGAAAGTGGTTTCTTCTCCCTGAAATCAACTCCGTTCAGGGAGAAAAAGCAGTCAGATCTGCGAGTAAAAGCATCACACATTACACTTGTTAACCCCCTCCAAGCCATTGTCATTAGTACACTGTACAGTATTATAACAGGCCAGTGTATTAGGGTCACTAATGGTGTCAATGTCCCTCCCAGCCAGTTTAAGTTAGCACCAGATTGTCCACCACACTATCACAGTGGAGGACGGTATCTGGCCCTGGACTGGACAATGTTTCCTCCACTTTTTTGAGCGCGGACGTGACGCTAGGAGCCCCTCCTGTGGCCGCTACTAGATTTTTCAGATCACTTTGTCAATCTCCCTTGATCAACTCAAATTATTAATTCATCCAGAAATCTTTGGAGACTAAAATCTGTGATATCATCTTTCAATACTTCAGTCACCCTTATGTATTATGGAATGCCTATGTGGTTATCCCTTGGCCGCGGGTTGGGCCCCTACAGCTCCCGGAGCAGACCTCTTTGACCTTTCGGATCACTGTCCACAACGCTCCCCTTATATTGATCCCCCCTTGACAATGATGATTTGGGGTACATTGGCTCCTGATGAGTGTAATCTATCCACGAAACGCGTCGAGCCTAACATGGATGTACTCCCCACCAATACCAACATGTTACCTTTTTTAACACTGTTCCCCATTAATGACCTATTTTTCCCAGTGTACATCCCATCAATTTTGTTATGATCTTGTGTTCAGGATGTTCTTAATTGCCCTTTGATTGTATCATCATACATATGCAATTTTGATGTACCCTGTATAAACCTGTATATATTATGTATGTTATCCTATGACACATACTCAAATTATTAAATCTTTAATATTTTTTACTAGATGACTGTACTATTTTACTGTGACCACCGACTCCACACACCTCACTCAAAGCCCCGTTTGTTTTCCCCCTTTCCCGTCCTACCTTATTATAGTATTGGGTATCGGCCTTTTTCAAGATGAATACCAATATTATGTTATCAACATACTTGTTACCTTATATATATTTTTATACATCTTACCCAATATGCCGATCCCATAATATCTCATTATCCATTTTATTTCCCTCCCCCCTTCTTTTATACACTATCACAGTCCCCGTACAAAACAGGCCATAGACGGATGGCCCCACACTAATAATCAGGAACCAATCAGCAAGGCTCATGGTCATGTATTAAAGCGGATCTTCACCCTTGTTAAAGTTTAATCTGCATTCTCATCCAATGTTTGGATATTGTCATTTTTCTAAGTTTTTTTTTTTTTTGATAATTTTATAAAAACATTTATAGCAACATTTTAAAGTAGATGTTTCTGTACAGGCCTCCATAGACTCCTGGGATATCGTCATTGTTGTCAATGCCAGGAGTCATCGGGCATCCTTGGCTTACAGTGCATGCGCAAGATCAGGATGTGCATGCTGGGTAGCCAGCTATACAAAATACAGGAAGAAAACAGATGGCAGCTTCAGATGCCCACAGATGACATTGTCGCCACCAGGCTTTACGAGGAACAATTTGGCTGGGTAATTTGTAGGGGTGCACCGATCCGATTTTTTGTCCCGATACCGATATCTGGCATTGTGTATCTGCCGATACGCAACTACACACAAAGCATGCGGCTGCAGTACAGAGCAAAGCCGCTGCTTCATGTGTACGGCTCCTCCATTCACAGGCGGAGTGCATCTGATATCACTCCGCCTGTGAGCCTGACCTATACAGGAAGTAGCGGCTCCCATACTACTACTACTACTACACCAAGGGATGGCTGAGCCGGGACTCAGCAAAACTGGATCAGCCTGTGGATCGGTTAATTTTACCGATCCAGCTATTGTGGCAGTATCGGCACCGATATCCAATCCCAATATCGGATCGGTGCATCCCTAATAATTTGAACCAAAAAACTCAATTAAAATCCTCAAAAACCAAAGTGTTGTAAGGGATGCTTAACAATCACAAAGATGTATTTAATATAATGTTTGCAGATTGTTCTTTAACCCGTTTTAGCTGTCAAGCACTGTTAACTTTTTTTTACATTTTTTTATGGTTGGTTTGTGTCCCCCACAAATCTCCAAAAAGAATGCAGACTGCCAAAAAAAATCTTATTCTAAACAAAGAACAGTGTTTCTATGGATTGAATCAAACATTAAAGCGGAACTTCACTTAAAAAGTTTCAAACAACCAAAGTTCCTCTTAACCATTTTTAATCCTACTGCTGCTAGCATTAGTGAATAGATGAGGAAAGTATACATTAAGCCCCCGTTCACACTTAGGCGACCTGTGAGGCGACCTGGTCGCCGCAGGTCGCCTTCCATAGGGAAGCTGCGGACCTGTTCTAATAGGAGCGACACAAGTCGCTCCGACTTAGAAAAAGGGTGCGGAGCTTCTTTGGGGCGACCAGGAGGCGACCGCCATAGACTTCAATGTTATGAAGTCCGTGGCGGCCGCTCCGAGGTCGCGGCGCGCTGCTCGCACCGCGACCTCGGAGGTCGCCCCTAGAAGTAGCGTCGCCTGCATGTGAACGGGGACTTACTCATTTTATTTTATTTTTTTAAGTCGTTTCCTGGTTTCTGGCCTAGAACAAAATGTCATTGTTTGTAAGAAGGTGAAGACGCGTAGGAAGAACTCTCTGACGGTACTCACTATCACTGGGAGTGAATGACAGATACTTTATGGTTTGGATAACTTCAAATGGGAGAGTAATATTTATCAACAATATCTCTCAAGAAATGTGAGGACTATTCGGCTGCATTCACACTTGAGCGTAGTGTTTTTTACCGCGATTTTTACCGCGATTTTTTCAGGCGTTTTTCATTGGCATCTATCAAAAACGCTGGTAATCAGCCCAAAAAGAAGCTCATGTACTTTTTTCAGTTACAGGCGTTTTGCAAAACGCTCAGATGTGAACAGGGGCCATTTAAATGAATGGGGTTTTACTTGTTAGGCGTTTTGGAAGCGTTTCTTTTGTGCATTTTTGGAGCTAAAAACGCCCAGGTGTGAATGGAGCCTTCCTGTTTGATTTTGTGTATTGAGGTAATGTGTATTGTATTTCAGGAGCTCGAGGACGGAAAGTCTGCTAGTTGACTGGCTCAGGTTGATTGAATCATTGTCCTCTGTTAGTTGCTGAGAGGAAATATTATACTGTGTGTTGGTTGTTCTTTAGATATGTTAATTCTATTTCTGTATACAATTTCATCTGCATATGATAATGTAATCAGGCATCTGACCTGTGTGTGGTAATCTGATCAGGAGGGGGTTCCATACTGTATATAAATTCTGTGTGACTGTTCAAGAGATTCCAGTGCAAGCTACGTTGTTAGCTAGCTTTGTATGTAGGGCGGCTGGGAAAATCTGGTATACATGTTCAAGACTGTAGGAAGCCATATACTAACGGAAGACCACAAGTACAGTGTGGGTTGGGGTTCCGTTACAATACCTTCCCAAAATTAGTGCCCGCTTAAAAGGAGGTGGTGGTGAACCCTATCGGGGCCTGGGCTGCTGCCTTGGGGTACGGCCTTAAGGTCGATTTTGCATGTGATCTAGGGAAGTGGGTGTAAAGGAGCGTCCAATGTCCAGTAAATGTGGGTTTGAAAACCGGTTTTATCTAGAGTAGCAAAATCAAGCTAACATTTCAGGGGAACCAATATTTCCCACAGTTGGATAGTCGTTGTCCTCCCGTTCCTGGGTCCCCCTTGCTCTGAGGTATTTTTTGACTGCTACATCATCCGACTGCTGTTCCATTTGGCTGTCGTACCATGGGCACACTGCCGGCTTTTGTCTGTCAAGGAGCATTTTTTAAACCCATTTTTAATAAATATGTTTTAATGTTTCAAGATCCTGAGCAGCATCCATTCTGTCCTTCTGTTACTTTGTCCGGGAGCGCCAGTATACCCGATTTTGTTGCTATTTCTTCTCAGTTAGGATCTGGGTTTGGGTAGGCTGCAGCCCGGACATGGACATGTAACTGATGGTGGATCTCTCTGGGCATTGTCCGTCCTTATTGTTCCATCCCTGTATTCTGGTCACCGGCACCACAGCGCCAGGATTTTTGTACATATTCTATGTTTGAGAGGTACCCGTTTCCCACTTCCGGGAGACGGTGCCGCATCGCTGTCCCTCGGAAGTTTGGCCCCGCCTCCTTCCCTCGCTTTGCCGTAAGGCTTCCCTCACCGGCAATGGCGGCAGCAGCACCCGACAGCCGATGGAAACATTGCAGGACTCCAGGACAGTTAAGTGTCCTAATATTAAAAGTCAGCAGCTACAGTATGTGTAGCTGCTGACTTAATTTTTGGAGGGGGAGGCTGGAACACCGCTTTAATGTCATAAGCGGACAGCTTTTGTAATTAGTGTGTCCAGAGCTTGGCCATACAGTGTAGTAGAGATGTGTGAATGACAAGAGCGGCTGTAGAGAATTCCATCTTTCTGGGAGGTAAAATCATTGACATGAGTGGATTTCAATTTGCCTAGAGCTCCACTGATGCCTAGAAAGTAGTGACATTACTAGACACGTTGCTGGGACTTCTAGTACCTACACATCCCCACACCCTTCTATTCAGGTTCCCAAGCTGCTGACACACAAAGAGCTGACCCTCCATTAAACTGCAGAGCTTATGAACACCACGTATACAATCCATCAGTCCGGAGGTGCCGGGTGTCTGAGGGAAGATTATACATAACAGAAATGTATATACACCGGACGCCTGCCTGACTGTACACAATAAGAGTTCCACCATCACAACAGATGCCCCCAGGGTTTCCCCACCGCTACATCCGTCACAGAGCTGCACCTATTAATGTACACCAACAGATCAGACATTTCTCCAAAACTGCTGAATATGGACTGCACTAAAGTGGGGTACACACTAAGAAAATCGGGCGAACAATCGTCTGATTTTCCTTGTTTCACAGCAAAATCGGAAACGAACGAAAATTTGTACGAAAAATTCTCGCACGACAAAGGCTTTTTTTTTGCTTCTGATCATGCGCAGTCTGATTTTAAGTGTACAAAAATCATATGAAAATGGTACACATTAAACAAAAATCGTTCGTTTTTTTTCCCATACAAGAAAAATGTTGGAGTTTGTGCCTTCGAGAATTTTCGTACGAAAATTCAGAAATCAGCTGTCGAAAGTTGTGTGCACGCTATACAAAAAATCTTTGGACGAAAAATGTTAGCCCGATTTTCTTAGCGTATCCGAGCCTTAAGCCTCATCACATGGTGGTCTGCACTGGGGGTTTGCAGCGCTAGGACCCAAGATCAAATTCCTTTCACACAATCTACAAGGAGTCTATGTTCCCCTTAGGTTTCCTTCCCCATTAAAAAAACCCTAAATTGTGTCCTTTTGTATGGAGACAAAGGAACATCAGTTCGATGGTTGCTGCAATGTATATCTGAGTGATAGAATGATACAAATAGGCTGTGGGTGACCGATGTGACTGACATCGTAGTCTCTGTGCAGCACTACAGAATACATCAGTGCTATATAAACAGAATAGTGTATGACTATGGTGGGAAATTGAGAGTGTAAGCTCCTCTAGTGCAGACACTGACTGGCTCCGTGCGCTTTGTACAACCCTGCGGTATATGTCAGCCAAATGAATGTATAACAGTGTGTGACTGTGCTGGGGACATTAGAATGCTAGCTCTTCTAGAGCAGACTCCTGTAACTGGCTTAATGTTCTCTGCACAATCCTACAGTATCTTAGAACTATATTAATGTATAATAAAAACAGTGGGACTGTGATGGCGATAGAGTGTAAGCTTCTCTGGTGAAGAGACTGATGTGACTGGCGCAGTGTCCTTTGTACAACGCTGTGGAATAAGGTCAATGCTATATAAATGTATAATAGTGCGACTGTGGCTGAGCATCTAAGTGTAAGCTCCTCTGGTACAGAGAATGAGGTGATCGGCTCAAGGTTTCCTGCACAACCCTGCTGTATATGCCAGAGCTATATTAATGTATAATAAAAATAGTGACTGTTCCAGACATCCCCACCAGTCACACTTTAGTTATAAAGCTGCCATATACCGCAGTGCTGTACAGAGAACACTGAGTCAATCGCATGAGTCTCTGTAATAGAGGAGCTTACACTCAGATGTCGCCACTACCGAGACTGATGGGACTGGCTCCATGTTCTCTGTACAGCACTGTGGTATAGGTTAAAGCTATATAAATATATAATAGTGTGCGATTGTGGTGGGGACAGAGTGTAAGCTCCTCTGGTGCAGAGACTGATGTGACTGGCTCAGTGTTATCTGTACAGCACTGTGGTGCATTTTAGAGCTATATAAATATACAAGAGGTGTGTGTTTGTGGTGGTGACAGAGCGTAAGCTCCTCTGGTACAGAGATTGAGGTCACTGGCTCTGTGTTCTCTGTACAGAACTGTGGTTTGTGTCAGAGCAATACAAATATAGTGTGCGACTGTGATGAGGACATTAGAGTGTAAGCTCCTCTGGTGCAGCGACTGATTCAGTATAGCACAAATATATCAGAATTATATGTGTGTGATTGTATTTAGATGTCATTGTACTAATAATAATAAATGTAACTGGTCTGCTGCAGATATTGGTATAGTCTGTAGAAAATGATAGTGCTACAAGTTAAATCCAGGCGACAACATGCGAGTCTGCAGATACTGATTTGCAGAAACCGGATAAAGATCAGAACAATTGCCTATAACCAGACCTCGAAGCAGCGTGGGGATAATGAAGTAGATTGTGTGACATGAATAGCTCCAGGTCACAATGCAGCAGCTGACAAAGGCACAGATAAAGACAATGAACGGGCGCGGTCTGTGCATACTTCCAGCAATGACATCATGCAGGATGAGTCCGGACCCATCTCAGAGGAGGAGAGGCCTCCAAGTCAGGACTGTAATTGTTTCCAGATATGAACGCTATTCAGAGCCCAATGTGCTCATTATCTCAGCAGTTGTGGGACACCGACCCTTCACCCGAGTCACATGACACTGCAGGGTATAAACCGATCACACAGAAAGACGGCTGCTATGAAAGTGAAAGCGGACCGGTACACAGGGATCAACGTTCAGTTACCCTCTGTTTAAAAAAGAAATTACAGCAGCAAAGGCCTGCACTTGCTAGAGGTTCGGTCTCTTTTCTGCCTGTAAAATTTGAAAGTTAAAATAAAAAAATGTCTGTCCTTGATTTCCATTTTTACAAGGCCTGGTTTCTTTGCAAAGTAAACCTGAAGCCCCCCCCCAGGAGTGCACTCCTAAACAGCATGTGCCAACACAAAAAAACTCCATCCTTCCTCCAGGGATGGATTGGCAGGCTTGCTCCCCAGCATGCCCTCCAGGGATGGATTGGCAGGGCTTGCTCCCCAGCATGCCCTCCAGGGATGGATTGGCAGGGCTTGCTCCCCAGCATGCCCTCCAGGGATGGATTGGCAGGGCTTGCTCCCCAGCATGCCCTCCAGGGATGGATTGGCAGGGCTTGCTCCCCAGCATGCCCTCCAGGGATGGATTGGCAGGGCTTGCGCCCCAGCATGCCCTCCAGGGATGGATTGGCAGGGCTTGCTCCCCAGCATGCCCTCCAGGCATGGATTGGCAGGGCTTGCTCCCCAGCATGCCCTCCAGGCATGGATTGGCAGGGCTTGCTCCCCAGCATGCCCTCCAGGCATGGATTGGCAGGCTTGCTCCCCAGCATGCCCTCCAGGCATGGATTGGCAGGCTTGCTCCCCAGCATGCCCTCCAGGCATGGATTGGCAGGCTTGCTCCCCAGCATGCCCTCCAGGCATGGATTGGCAGGGCTTGCTCCCCAGCATCTCCCCCAGGGATGGATTGGCAGGCTTGCTCCCCAGCATCTCCCCCAGGGATGGATTGGCAGGCTTGCTCCCCAGCATGCCCTCCAGGGATGGATTGGCAGGCTTGCTCCCCAGCATGCCCTCCAGGGATGGATTGGCAGGCTTGCTCCCCAGAATGCCCTCCAGGGATGGATTGGCAGGCTTGCTCTCCAGCATCTCCCCAGGGATGGATTGGCGGCTTGCTCCCCAGCATCTCCCCCAGGGATGGATTGGCGGCTTGCACGAAAAAAAAAAAAAAAAAAAGTCGCAGAGGTGATCAAATACCACCAAAAGAAAGCTCTATTTGTGGGGAAAAAAACAACATTTTATTTTGGTACAGCGCTGCACGATAATTTGTTAAAATAACGCAATGCCAAATCTCAAAAAATGGCCTGGTCATTAAGGGGGCAAATCCTTCTAGTCCAGAACTGGTTAAGATCTTCTGATTCAGGATAAAAAGGTCACAGTCATACTTTTAAAGTGTATATGGTGTGCCAATACTATACATGTGGGGGGTGGGAGCAGCAATTTTAAAGGAGAGGTCAGCAGTCCTCATACTTCCCCCTATGAAAGGGCAATGTAAACTGATGGCACTCTGCAGTCAGCAGACGGGCCCAATGCCAAGCTGTAGTCTGATGAATCATGGAGAGCACAGACGATCGAGGAGAGAGAGAGAGAGAGAGAGAGAGAGAGAGAGAGAACATATGAAAACCTGCAGCAGGAAAGGTGTGGTGTGTGGTCTGATTAAAGTACGCAGAGGATATGATAAGGTGTACTCTCACTGACTACACCCACCCTCCCCTGGGCCATTTCCACTGATGTCACGGGAGGAGGAGATCGCAGGTACAACATTCCACTCAGCAAACTCACATCGACTAAGGGAGCTGCTATGGATCGTAAATAAAACCATTTATAAAAGGGAACTCAATATTTAACAATGCTGCAAGACAGACGAGTGCAGCCTGCTAAATGCTAAGTCTTTTCAATGAGCGCAATACTTTAAAATCTTTTTCCACTGGATGGCTAGGTGCCGCCATGAGGACAAACTATCACAGGAATGAATGGAGCTGTGACATGCGCATGCCCAAGGAGGAGGATCCCACTGCGATGTTTTGGTTGCAAAGCTTCAGAGATGGCCACCAAGTCATGGAACTCATGAGCGGGGCTGAAGTATTGAAAAGGCTAGGTTTACCTTCATAAAAAAATAAATGCATGAGCTTGCAAAGTAATTGCACTCTGAATCAGTGGACCATGGGGGTGCAATGTCAGGCTCCAGGAAACTCTTCCACTATGGGCTGTCTGAGGAAGATTTAATGGACTATGAGTGCTCTGATTACTAGGGATGATCGAATGGTTCGGGTCGACCATCGGTTCGACCCGAACATTGTGTATTCGAAATTCGGCCGAATTCGGCAACCAGAACCGACCAAAATGCAATGGGACAGGAAATGGGCTTTAAAAGCCTGTGATTGGCCCAGAACCATTAGTAAAAGCCAATTGAGGGAGCAGGAGAATGCTAGGAATGTGATTGGAGTGACTAGGGGGTCCAGAGGCAAATCATTAGTGAATACGCCCCCCAGTATATAAGATAGCCCCGCCAAATTCCTAGCATTGTAATACAGGGATGTGGAAGCAGTTCTGTTACTTCTCCTTCAAAAGTGTCATTTAGCATTTATTAGTGTGAGGGAAGGGATATCTAGTTTAGTTAGGATGCTATTTTCTACTTTAGTTAGATTCAAAAATCTAGTTTCTGTAGGGAAAGTGTTAAGTGCCAGGGTGACCATAGTGTAGTGTAGGGTGAACTGACTGACTGCCATGGCAGGGTGACCAAACCCTTCCATGTCAGAGTGACCGCTATAGAGAAAAGATCGTTTCTCTTAGGTCACTTATACAGGGATATGGCTTCTCGCCGGTCACCCTGCTTTTTGCTGCAGGCGTTTATAGGGCTTTTTTGAAGACATGTTTGGAGTCAGGCATGACATCTGAACTTCTGTATAGGGGTATATATACACACACATGTATGTATATATACACCTACACATATATAGGTGTCAAAATAGCAGAACACTATGCTTGCGCTAATGAAATAATTAACAGGCATAGGTCTCCGCTCCTATAACACCTATATATGTGTATAAATACATATATGTGTGTGTATATATACACCCCTATACAGAAGTTCAGATGTTTTGCCTGCCTCCAAAGACCCCAAAAAAAAAGCCTGCAATAACACACCTGGGCGTTTTTTGGGGTCTTTGGAGGCAGGCAAAACATCTGAACTTCTGTATAGGGATATATTATATATATATATATATATATATATATATATATATATATATATATACACATATATATATATACACATATATATATACACATATATATATATATACACACATACACATATATACATACACACACACATATGTATTTTACACATATATAGGTGTTATAGGAGCGGAGCCATATGCCTGTTAATTATTTCATTAGCGCAAGTATAGTGGTCTGCTACTTTCACACCTATATATATATATGTGTGTGTGTATATGTATATATATATATATATATATATATATATATATATATATATATATACATATAAGTGTGTGTGTGTGTGTGTGTGTATATATACCCCTATACAGAAGTTATGATGTTATGCCTGCCTCCAATAACCCCCAAAAAATGCCCAAAAAAAAACGCTTGCTACAAAACCTGCAAGGTGTGAAAATAGCGGAGCCATATCCCTGTTCTATATTAATTCTAATACAAACTACCTTTTTTTTCTGGTTCTGGACATGCTACAGAGCTGAAACTTCACAGGTACACCTTTTAGACCCCCCAGACACTAAATCCAAAGAAATTTTTTTTTCCCCAATAATTGGCTCTCTATCAAAAATGACAATTTTTAAGAACTTTTTTTGTGTGATTAATAGTCCCTGGGGCATGACCCAGAACCCTAGGCACTTTTTAGGGGCATTTATTGGGTTTTAGGGCTTCAAAATTGCATTCTTTAATTCCAGAAGTTCGGGTCCCATTGATTTCAATGGGGTTCTGAAATCCGGGCTGAACTTTCTGAAAGTTCGGGTTGAACCGAACTTTTGAAAAGTTTGATCATCCCTACTGATTACCACATCAATACCCAGGGTGCAACATGGTGCAAAAAGGTGAACTAGGAGGAGTTCTTAAAGAACAATTTCACTAGAAGTAAATCCCTTTAAAACTGAAGTCTAATTTGCTTATATAGTGCATCCCCCTCCAAAATACTTACCAGAGTCTTGTATTGATCCACAAGCTTGGCTTAGAGCAGCATTTTTCAACCAGGGTGCCTTGAGGTTTCTTCAGGGGCGCCTTGGCAAAATGCCTAAAAATGTTCCAATATATACAGTGGGTACGGAAAGTATTCAGACCCCCTTAAATTTTTCACTCTTTGTTATATTGCAGCCATTTGCTAAAATCATTTAAGTTCATTCTTCTTCCTCATGAGTGTACACATAGCACCCCATACTGACAGAAAAACACAGAATTGTTGACATTGTTGCAGATTTATTAAAAAAGAAAAACTGAAATATCACATGGTCCTAAGTATTCAGACCCTTTGCTCAGTATTTAGTAGAAGCCCCCTTTTGATCTAATACAGCCAGGAGTCTTTTTGGGAAAGATGCAACAAGTCTTTCACACCTGGATTTGGGGATCCTCTGCCATTCCTCCTTGCAGATCCTCTCCAGTTCTGTCAGGTTGGATGGTAAACGTTGGTGGACAGCCATTTTTAGGTCTCTCCAGAGATGCTCAATTGGGTTTAAGTCAGGGCTCTGGCTGGGCCATTCAAGAACAGTCACGGAGTTGTTGTGAAGCCACTCCTTCGTTATTTTAGCTGTGTGCTTAGGGTCATTGTCTTGTTGGAAGGTAAACCTTCGGCCCAGTCTGAGGTCCAGAGCACTCTGGAGAAGGTTTTCGTCCAGGATATCCCTGTACTTGGCCGCATTAATCTTTCCCTCGATTGCAACCAGTCGTCCTGTCCCTGCAGCTGAAAAACACCCCCACAGCATGATGCTGCCACCACCATGCTTCACTGTTGGGGCTGTATTGGACAGGTGATGAGCAGTGCCTGGTTTTCTCCACACATACCGCTTAGAATTAAGGCCAAAAAGTTATATTTTGGTCTCATCAGACCAGAGAATCTTATTTCTCACCATCTTGGAGTCCTTCAGGTGTTTTTTTAGCAAACTCCATGCGGGCTTTCATGTGTCTTACACTGAGGAGAGGCTTCCGTCGGGCCACTCTGCCATAAAGCCCCGACTGGTGGACGGCTGCAGTGATGGTTGACTTTCTACAACTTTCTCCCATCTCCTGACTGCATCTCTGGAGCTCAGCCACAGTGATCTTTGGGTTCTTCTTTACCTCTCTCACCAAGGCTCTTCTCCCCCGATAGCTCAGTTTGGCCGGACGGCCAGCTCTAGGAAGGGTTCTGGTCGTCCCAAACGTCTTCCATTTGAGGATTATGGAGGCCACTGTGCTCTTAGGAACCTTAAGTGCAGCAGAAATCTTTTTGTAACCTTGGCCAGATCTGTGCCTTGCCACAATGCTGTCTCTGAGCTCTTCAGGCAGTTCCTTTGACCTCATGATTCTCATTTGCTCTGACATGCATTGTGATCTGGAAGGTCTTATTATAGACAGGTGTGTGGCTTTCCTAATCAAGTCCAATCAGTATAATCAAACACAGCTGGACTCAAATGAAGGTGTAGAACCATCTCAAGGATGATCAGAAGAAATGGAAAGCACCTGAGTTAAATATATGAGTGTCACAGCAAAGGGTCTGAATACTTAGGACCATGTGATATTTCAGTTTTTCTTTAATAAATCTGCAACAATGTCAACAATTCTGTGTTTTTTTGTCAGTATGGGGTGCTATGTGTACATTCATGAGGAAGAAGAATGAACCAAATGATTTTAGCAAATGGCTGCAATATAACAAAGTGAAAAATTTAAGGGGGTCTGAATACTTTCCGTACCCACTGTATGTAGCACTGCCCCCTAGGGAGCTTCTGAGATTGGATTCCCCTGGGTTACCCATAGCAACAGTCCAAAGAACCTCATCACTTTAACGTTTGGCTCAGACAATGAACAGTCCAGGGGATTTGGTTTTTGTGTTTAATTTTAGAACTTGGATAGGAGAAAAGATAAGTGGGATACTCCAACTAGAACTATGCATAATTCTGAGGACAACTGCAGAATGCGGCAAGGCCGCTGCTTCACTCTGCCACTGAAGTGAAGATGAACGTGGACTCTTTCCAAGTCACTCTTCAGGGTCCAACTTGGCACCCCCTTTCTCACTAGTTGTGTGCTGAACTCCTGTTCACTGACACCTCACTGGAGTGGTCCCCCTTCCTGGGCAGAGCCCTGGCAAGTTCAATGGTACTCATGGACACTGTTTTTCCTCAGCTCCCAGCACTTGTCAGCCTCCTGACTCACCACCATACTATGGCTCACTAGGCCGACGGCCTGTGACCACCTTCCTTAGACAGGAGGAGAGACAGCCGTCACCCTCCTCCTGGGACCTGACTTCCTGCCTTAAAACCCCGTCACATGTGCCTCTGGCTTTTAGGACCTATCCCAGGATGCACTGCTGTTTTGCCAACCCACTGGGACAGCCAAAAAAGCCTGTGTGTCACTGGCTGGGTTTCCACCACTGTCCAACAGGCTCCCCTATTAAATACAGTGGGGACACTCCCTCAGCCCAGATGAATCACACATGGACACACGCAACATGCATAACTATAGATCAGGCCCAACTGAGAAGCAGGCAGAGCAAACTATCCTTTTCCTAGCACCTACCTAGGAGGGTGCTACATATGTATAGAAGCTGACGTGTGGATGAAGCCTGCCTTTTAGTTACACAAAGCCACAGGTTTTCATTGTAAACCAATACAAACTTCTACTGTAGCATCCTAACGATCAATGACATCAGTGGATATGGAGGATGTCAGTAGCCTGCATAGCATCCTTGTTTGACCCTCCTCTGCCCCTCTCCATCAGCGTTGGCGTCACATTAGCTGAGTGATGGAGAAGAGAAACATTGGAATACTAGTCAGTACCAGTTTGCAAAAGTGTATTTAATTTGGAAGAATAAATCACCTCCAATGTTGGGTGTTCTACTAGTGTGGATGTTGCTGCATTGTGCAATATTAGAATCGGTTTTACATTTTAGAATGGGGTGCCTCGAGGCTATCCATAATTTTTAAAGGGTGACGACTGAAAAAAGGTTGAGAAACACTGGCCTAGAACAGTGTCAGCCATTGGCTGCTGCCAATCAAATCCTGTAAACAGAGGGCAGCGCAGAGCTGTGCGTGTCAATGGATGCACACAGTCTGGTTTGCAATCGAACCTGCACATCTGCCCCCGTAGCAAAAGCTTGCTGTGTGTGCAGACACATTAGAAGAGGAGCAAGGATCGCTGCCAGGGGACCCCGGAAGAGGAGGATCACGGCTGCTTTGTGCAATACCATTGGGCGAGTACACCGTGTTTATTTTTTTAATTAAAAAATGTATATATATATATATATATTGGTTTGAATCTCAACCACAGCATTACTTGCATGGAGTTTGCATATGGTCTCCCTGTGCGGTTTTCCTCCGGGTACTCCGGTTTCCTCCCACACTCCAGAGACATGCTGGTTGGTTAATTGGCTCCTTTCTAAATTGGCCCAATGTGTGTATGTATGAATTCATGTTAGAGACCTTATACTGTAAGCTCTTTGAGGGACAAGGACTGACATGAATGTAAAATATGAGTAATGTGCTGCATAAATTGCTGGAGCTATGGCAGTTTGGCTCTCTGCTTTTCTATGCAACGCAGGCAGATCATGGCTGGTGGGAGGGCTAATAGGGCACTGTACATCAATTACTGCAAATATCACAGCACCCTGCCTCAGTACTCTCCCCCCCCCCAAAAAAAAAGTCCCCCATCTCTGATGCAAACAGTTGTCTGGCTATTGGGAGGTGTTAGGTAAATCTCAAAAAGCCTGGAGGAGGAAGGCATTCCAAGGCAGACCGCCCTAGATTTTGCTCACACATAATTATGAGCCTCCATGATTGGCAGAACTGAAATCCAATGAATGAAAGGGAAGGGCCAGGGACAGTCAATGGTGGGGAGGAAGGGGTTAGATAATGCTGGACATCCTCCAGCCAGGAAGTGGGGTGGGATCTGAGTTACTGCAGCTACTAATGCACATTGTGAGAAGCTGACAGTGTGCAGTGATATCAAAGTAAGCAGTTCCAGTACAATTATGAAGGGCTGTATTCCTCCCCTTATTTGAGGGTGACATGTCAGCTTTACTAAGCCTGACTATTACTGTTCATTAACATTACTCTTCACTAAAGATCTGGGTTACCAGACCATCAGGAGTTAGAGTTATAAAGTCAGGTTTTTTCATTTTAATGCATTCTTTGCATAAGAGTGTAGCAGCCCCCCAATACTTACCTGAGCCCCCTCTCTGTCCAGCGATGCACACGAGTCCCTGAGCAGTCCTGGGACTCCCTCCTGATTGACAGCCACAGGAGCCAATGCCTCTCAGCCAAAGTCAGTGAGCCAATCAGGCGAGAGAGGGTGCGTGGCCAAACACCTGCATGGACACAGAGTTGCAGCTTGGCTGCCTCCATAGCAAGCTACTTGCTGTGGGGGCACTGGATAGGCGGGAGGGGCCAGGAGCAGAAACAAAGGACCCGATAGAGGAGTATCTGGGCTGCTCTGTGCAAAACCAACCGCACAGAGGTGGTAAGTAGGGCGTAGAAAAGTAGAGAAAAAAAAAAAAATCGCAACCATTTTAACCTCTTCGACAGCCCGCCACCTATTTACTGCGGCCCTCTTGTGCAAACCAACGTAGACCTACGTCGGTCGCACATCTGCAGCTATGGGGGCGGGTGCGCTCCCGCCCCCACTCAGAAGCAGGGAATCCGATGCACGGGGCAGGCGGCTATGATTGCCGCCAGCCACCCGCGATCGTTCCCCGAGAGAGAAGACAGTCAGTTATTGTAAACACAGCTGACCGTTCTTCACCCTGGAATGATCATAGAGCCCATGTGATCCTTCTATATAGGATCACTTGTCTCTGATCATTCCACAACCCACCCAACAAGGCCGAACCTGTCGCAAATCAGATGACCTCTGACACCCCCTCCCCCAAAAAAAAAAAAAAACTAAAGCTGTAGCGTCAGACTCTTCGAGAATAAAATTCTGAATAAGGGTAAATGTTCCCCGGTGAACAAGGCTGATTGAGGCACACAGAAATGCGTGTTTTTAAAAGTATGAAAAGTGCCATAAAAAGACGAGAGCAGGAATGCCATGAATGTAAAGAGAAAACCTAGTAAACAAGAAAAGCTGGCTGTCAGGAAGAAAGGATGAGACTTCCTGGAGGTCAGAGGTCGCTCAGACTGAATGGCTCAGGAATGTGGGTGCAGACCGCGGATTCCTCCCATCACTCTCAATGCTGAACAGGCAGCAGGTAGAGCGGGAGGCCGGGTCACATGACAGCGTGGGAAACTACAGCACACAGGCCAGCTCTGTTCATAGAGAGAAACCTCCCAACACTTCACAAGATTGCTCTTCATTCAGGAAGAAGGAAGTTAACCCTTTGGATTAAACCTTCCTTGTTCTCAACATGTGAATGAGCACAACTTTAAAAACAGATTGCCAGAAAAACATTTTTTGGACAGAAAAAGGAAATTAGAATATCAGGTTTTTATTTGTGTCCCCATTGGGTGTATTTTTCCTTTTCCAATTAAGATGTGAACTCAAAAAATGGGAAGTGTGGGAAAGTAGTAAAAAAAAAAAAAAAAAAAAAAAAAAAGCACCACAGTTTAAAATAGGATTTTTTTTGTACTCCCATTAAGTGCCAGTTCACATATATGCGATGCGGGAGCCCTGTGAATCCACTGCGGTTCCCGCATCGCATTCAACTTGCAGGCAGTTCACACTGCCACATGCAAATCGCTGGGGGTGTCAATACAAGGTTAACACCCCCAGATCAGTTTGCACATCGCAGTGCGAACTCATTTCAGATATGAATCGAATCAAATGGTGTGAACACCCATGTGATCAGATTCTGCTGTGGACCCAAAAAAATGGGCCCTGTGCATGTTGTGTCCGAATGCAATGCAAATTCAGCCATACAATCGGTATGGCCGAATTCGCATCACCTACACATCGTATGTGATTTGTAGAGCAGTGCGTTCCGAATCGCATGCGAGGTCTGTCACCGCACTAATGTGAACGGGGACGAAAACCGTTCACTTCAATACAGGGCACTTTCACAGATACACTGAAGGATCTGCAGGGAGGATCGGAGGATTAGGCGAGTATATCTCCACTCACCTCTCCTCTAGAAAAGGCAGTTAACCTATGCAGCCCTACTGCATATTGGGGGGAGGGGGGGGGTATGGGGACGACAAATGTGCCCAGAGTTCAGCTTCAACTCCCAAAAGGGAGTTAGTTCTGCTGTAACACTCTACCTCCCCCAGTCCCAAGTAGAAGTGTGGGAAACTGTCTTGCTTTTAGACCTGCCACCCGCTGCCATTCTGACCTAGCCCAAAATGAAGTGTACTTAAAGTCTTTCCATTCCCATGGGATACTTCCATCACATCTCCCATGAGCCTGCAAGATCAGCACACACAGCAGCCAGGGTGGGTGGGTCGTCTGGAGAGTCAGAGTTGGCTGCCTGAACCTGGAAGGAGGTCCAAGATGGCAGCACGGGACCTGCTGTGTAGCAACTGGAAGTGGTCCAAGATGGCAGCACGGGACCAGCTGTGTAGCACCTGGAAGTGGTCCAAGATGGCAGCACGGGACCTGCTGTGTAGCACCTGGAAGTGGTCCAAGATGGCAGCACGGGACCTGCTGTGTAGCACCTGGAAGAGGTCCAAGATGGCAGCACGGGACCTGCTGTGTAGCACCTGGAAGAGGTCCAAGATGGCAGCACAGGACCTGCTGTGTAGCACCTGGAAGAGGTCCAAGATGGCAGCACGGGACCTGCTGTGTAGCACCAGAAAGAGGTCCAAGATGGCAGCACGGGACCTACTGTGTAGCACCTGGAAGAGGTCCAAGAAGGCAGCACGGGACCTGCTGTGTAGCACCTGGAAGAGGTCCAAGTTGGCAGCACAGGACATGCTGTGTATCACCTGGAAGAGGTCCAAGATGGCAGCACGGGACCTACTGTGTAGCACCTGGAAGAGGTCCAAGAAGGCAGCACGGGACCTGCTGTGTAGCACCTGGAAGAGCTCCAAGGCGGCAGCATGGGACCTGCTGTGTAGCACCTGGAAGAGGTCCGAGATGGCAGCACGGGACCTGCTGTGTAGCACCTGGAAGAGGTCCGAGATGGCAGCACGGGACCTGCTGTGTAGCACCTGGAAGAGGTCCAAGTTGGCAGCACGGAACCTGGTGTGTAGCACCTGGAAGAGGTCCAAGATGGCAGCACGGGACCTGCTGTGTAGCACTTGGAAGAGATCTAAGATGGCAGCACGGGACCAGCTGTGTAGCACCTGGAAGAGGTCCAAGTTGGCAGCACGGGACCTACTGTGTAGCACTTGGAAGAGATCTAAGATGGCAGCACGGGACATGCTGTGTAGCACCTGGAAGAGATCTAAGATGGCAGCACACGATCTACTATGTAGCACCTGAACAGCAGATTGCAGCTGGACAAAGCTGGATTAGCTCTGTGGGAGTCTTTGGGCTTTGAAGAGCACTACAGCTAAGAAAAATTGATGGGTAGCTTCTGCAGGCACAGCAATGCATCGGTAGGTCATTGACCTCTTCCAGGAAGAGGGTGCACCCCCCCCCCCCCCACAAACTCCCACTGTGATTAGACAGTAGCATTTTGTCAGCAGGTCATTCAAGGCCAGGACCTGCTGATCGACTGTCCAATCACAGCTCAGAGTCCTGTGTTGACAAACACCACAGGGCTCTGTGCAGAGTGAACAATCTGTTTCTTCTTCTTGCAAAGCAGTGAGAAGGAACACAGATTTTTAGTAACAAGCAGCAAATACACGCATTAACACTGGTTAGGCACACACCTAATCCCTTCATCGCCCCAGATGGTAATCCCTTCCCAGTCAGTGTCATTAGTACAGTGAGTGTAAACTATTAGCACTGATCCCTTTATTAGTGTGTCACTGGTGATATCCATGTCAGTCAGTTCCCGCCAGATTGCCAGCCACACTATCACAGTCCTACTATAAGACGCTGATCACCACCATTAGTATTAAGAAAAGAAAAAAAAAAAAAAAAACCCATTTACAAAAACTAATATACGCTTATTGGGTTTATTTTTTTTTACTAAAGACATGTAGCAGAATACATTTTGGCCTAAATTTATGAAGATTTAAAGCAGAAAGTAAAAAATATTGGGATTTTCCCTAAAATATTCGGTTTATATAATTAAAAAAATAAAAAAAAATAAAAAAAGACACTCGTCAAAGCCTACAGCATTAAGTTAGGAGCCGAGTGCAATTCTAGTAGATCTGGCAAAGGCATCAAACTTATTTCTCAAAAAATCATAAGGATCAGCATTGTTTTCCTGGAACTACAGTGAGGGGAGGTGTTCTATAGTCCACACAGAGAACTGGGAACAATTCTATCTCATAGAAAGGCATTAGCTCACTGGATTTCTGGCAGGATCTACATGTAGTTTTTCTGCACTTATCAAATAGATATGAAAACGCCCTCAGTGGTATTAAGTTGCGTGTAAGGGTTATATTTACTTTAATATGGATTGTAAGCTGTGCATGTTGGAGTAGCAGCTCTGTCCTCTAAGCCCACCATGAATGAGCAGGAATTCTGGTATCTGACACAGCAGACTCCGCACTCCTCCTGTAATGGTTTACATGGACTGTGTCCAAATTTAACCCAGAAAACCATGTGTACCTCCCTGTGTGCTGGCTTAGCAGAAAGTCCCTCTGTGCAGCGCCCACACTGGGAAGACCAGAGCGGTCAGCACAGGCCTTACTCTCACTGCAGGGACTGGGGGAGGGGGTTCCCAGGGACTGAAACAAAGGCAGAAAAGACCGTACTGAGGGAGCAGCACAGAAAATAAAATGTATTACATGTGTGACATTCCAGGAAGGCACAAAGACGGGTTTTCTGCTATGAAAGAACAAAAGCCTGTGTTGGGGCCCTGAGCAATTCATTGCAGCAGATAGAAATCAATGGAGACATTTCTGCATGGCCAGCGTGGACTGTGTCACCAACGTCACCGCCGACTGCTTAAAGGGAAACTAGACTGGATTCTCAGTCAGTGCACATCACACTAATCAACCCATAGGGAAATTCTCACTTTTACATATTCCTGTAACCAATTCCCACAGATACATACATACACACACACACACACACATATATATATATATATACACACACACACACTAGAGCTGCACAATTCTGGATAAAATGAGACTTTTTTGCTTAGAATAAAGATCCCGATTCTCAGCGTAATCTCTTTCACATACAAAAAAAAAAAAATTGGGCTGACTTTACTGTTTATTTTTTTTTTTAAATTCATTAAAGTATTTTTTCCCCCCAAAAAATGAAAGTTTGAAAGAGTTCTGCGCAGTGTGTCATAACGATCGCCATTTTATTCTCTAGGGTCTCTGCTCTCTCTCTATCTATATATAAATAAAAATACAAATGTAGTTTTTTGTTGATGCACGAGAAAGAATTTGAACTGTTGCTTTTTCATCCACGCATATCAAGGACATTTCTTTGATTTTAGCTACCAGATTAGCGCCACATTTGTATTTTTATTATTATTGATCTTTCTGTTCCAAAGATTTGTGTTGGCTGCTTTTCGCATACTTATTTATATTATATTTTAGCGCAGCAATTATATGTTTTATTCTCTATCTATATATGTTTGGGGGTTCTAAATAATTCAATAGCAAAAAATACTGATTTTAAAACTTGTAAGCAACAAAATGTCAGAAATAGGCTTAGGCCCCTTTCACACGGGCTTTCCGATCCGGTCCGCCTGTCAGTTTTTCAGGCGGACCTGATCGGATGCTCCATGTACCTCTATGGAGCAGTGGCTGTCAGCGTTGACATCCCTGCTGACACTCGCTGTTCTCCAATCCGTGTGGTCCATGAAATACAGACGACATACAGATGGAAACCCCATCCGTCTGGAGGATCAGATGAAAAACGGACAGGCAATCGGTTTTCATTCGCTCTCCCTAGAGGAGAGCAGGAATCTGACAGGTCTGTCTCTGCAAAGTACGTGGAGACGGACCTGTCATCCGCCTACTCAGCGGGGATCAGCAGATCAATTCCCCACTAAGCAAATATTGAGTCTGCCGGCGGAAAGCCCGTGTATAAAGGGACCCTTAGCCTGGGTTCACACTAGGGCGGCTTCAAAGTCGTCCGACTCTGAAGCCGCACCGTGCAGCGTGACTTCAGTGGGGTTTGCATGCCAATTCTCTAATAGAAGTCAATGCAAGTCGCCCCCAAAGTAGTGCAGAAACCTTTTGCCAAGTCGGAACGACTCGAGTTGCTCCAATTAGAATGGTTCGATTGCAATGAATGGAGCAGGACTTGTCAGGCAGCTAAGTCACCGGACAAGTTGCCTTGGTGTAAACCGGGGCTTAATCTTTAAGAAGGAAATGATACATTGTTAAAGCATTGTGTTTATAGTTATCTAGCAGCCTTCGAGTCAGTTCACACTACTAGACTTGATCGCCTGACAAGTAGCTCCCAATGCTGTGCAATGGATCCGTTCTAATCAGAGCGACTCAAGTCGCTCCGACTTAGAAAAAGGTTCCTGCACTATTTTTTGGCGAAGTCGGAGCGACTTGCCTTGACTATTATGAGAAGCCGTTTGCAAGCCACGATGAAGTCGCGCTTCACGGGCGACTTCAAAGTCGCCCAAAGCCGGGGCGACTGAGTCGGATTAGGCCCCGTTCACACTGGGGCGACGCTACTTTGCCGGGCGACCTCAGAGCGGCCGGCACGGACTTCATAACATTGAAGTCAATGCAGGTCGCCCCAAAGAAGCTCTGGAGCCTTTTTCTAAGTCGGAGCGGCTTGTGTCGCTCCTATTAGAACGGGTCCGCAGCTTCTCCATGGAAGGCTACCTACGGCGACCTGTCAGGCAACCAGGTCGCCTGACAGGTCGCCCCAGTGTGAACGGGGGCTTAATGTGAACTGGCTCTTAATGTTGATAAACATTTTCCGGAGGCTTTTTTTGACAGCTGTGATTGAGCAGAGAACAGCTCTAAGAATCAAGGACATGCAGTTTTAAGACGGGGGGGGGGGGGGGGGGGAATAGAGATTGCGATTTTTTTAATAATTAATCGTGCAGCTCTAATATACACTAACGCACAACATTTCATTCAAGTCTATGCAGCACAGCTCACTGCACCACGTTGCAACGTGCTGCGAGGGTATGCACACTACGCTTCAATGCAAGGTAACATGTATGTTGAGGTGGCTTACAGCTCATTATGTAAAACCTCAGATATGCGGCATATGGCGCAGCGCCATCTACTTACAAAGGCTGAACCACTGTGCATTGCACGCGATTACAATGCAGCTCCATACATGTTGGCAGTACTGCCCACTGAATGCAACATGTGGCTGACATGTGTACAGCCCTTTAGGTGGGTAGTCAGGCTCAACTGCCTGCTTTCACTGCCTCCTAGCTGCCCGTATGAGCGGTCTCTGAAGCAAGGGTCTTCAAACTATGGCCCTCCAGTTGTTCAGGAACTACAATTACCATCATGCCTGGTCATGTCTGTGAATGTCAGAGTTTTATAATGCCTCATGGGATATATAGTCCTGCAACAGCTGGAGGGCCGTAGATTGAGGATCCCTTCTCTAAAGGTTTACCTCTGTCTTATTGATCTGAAAGCTTACTTCTGTAAGACAATGTGTGCATTAAAAGACCATACAGACCACATGTAACCAAGTAAACAACGCTGTAAATTCAGGCTGGCCCCCTAGCACAATGTCACTGAAAAACACGTCGGCTCCCCGGAGTGCAGAGCGTAAAGAGGACAAGTGTGCCCGTACCACAATGAGCCTTGTGTGCAGACTTCAATAGTCATCAGTTCAGCAAGCTACTGGGGAACTGAACGCCTATTTTTTCCCTCCTATCAGCATCCTGCGGTCAGGATAAACTTCCCTTATATACTCACAGGAAACCACCAACTCTATGTACAAAGCAGATTTTCAGATGGGAGGCTTTTGGGCTTTACAAGGAAATGATACCCGGCTCATAGTCGGACATACTTCTGCCCAAAGTCCCAACCCGTACAGCAAAACTAAACTATTTTATCTGGTGACCATGCTAAATCTAAGGGTTAAAATCGCTGGTCACAACCCCTCCCATTGCAGGAGCGGCATTTTACTACAATTGACAGCAAGCCGCAAACAGAAAACATTGCCGACAACTGCCAGTGTACAGAATGACATCATGCGCCAACCCTGGTGATGTCACAAACATACTCTGCTTCTAATGAAAGCCAAAGATTATGCAATCCTTTCCTTCCCCATGGATGGAAGGGAAGAAAAAAAAAAAAAAAAAAAAAACGCTTGATTCCCCCTATCAAATCAGTCAGTGTTTATGGGGAGTCCCACCCGCAGAGTTATCAGGTTCTGCCGGCGGGCAGCCTTCCTGGCTGGTGTGCTATCCAATAGTGCAGATCATCTGATAATGCCTCGGACTATCTGCGTATGCGCGGTACATAACGCCACTACAGCGGATCTCCCAATCAGATGGTGTGATGTCAACAGTACGCATATCATCGGAGGCATTAGCCGAAGATCAGCAAAGTGCCAAATAGAGAATGTAATCATCAGATTCTGGCTGGCTCTCCGCTCATGTGTGATAATTGATCGATCGTGTGACAAGTGGATTTGGGTGTGCTGCAGGGCGGATCCTGCAACACACCTAAATCCACACTGCAAGATCTGCCCTGCCACACACCCAAATCCGCCCAATAGTATTCCGCCTTTGACGTCGCTCAAGTCTCACGCATGCGCTGAGAGAACGAGGCAGAATCAGACAAATCCATTCTCCCTCTGCACTTAAGGATAAGGCCTCCAACTATCTGCGCATGCGCAGTGTTTACGTCACGCCGGCTGATCAGCATCTTCATGTGAACACTGCCAGTGGCTATTAACTGCCAGCAGTGATCACTGTGTGCTGCCAGTATTCTATCAAATAGCGCAGATCGTTGGATAATGCCTCAGACGATCTGCGCATGCACAGTACATAACGTCACTAACAGCTGATCTCCCGATCAGCTGGCGTGACGTCAATACTGCGCATGCAAAGATCGGAGGAGGCGTTATCAGACGATCTGCAAAGCGCAGAGGGAGAACCTAATTGTCTGATTCTGCCTCATTCTCTCAGCGCACGCGCGAGAATTGAGCCACATCACAGAAAGATTACTATTTGGATGTGATGTAGGATCCGCCCTGCAACACACCCAAATCTACCTGTCACATGATCAATTATTGTGCATTAGCAAAGAGCCAGCCAGAATCTGAGCATTACATTCTCCCTTCAGGCCTTTGCTGATCGTCAGATAATGCCTCCCTTCGGTCCTTTGCTCATCGTCAGATATTGCCTCCCTTCGGTCCTTTGCTCATCGTCAGATATTGCCTCTGACGCTCTGCGCATGCACAGTGTCGAAGTCCTGCCATCTGTTAGGGAGATCAGCTGTAGTAACGTTATGTACTGTGCATGCGCAGATCATCGGAGGCATTATCCGACAGGAATGCCGGCAGAACACAATGATTACTGCTGGCAGTTATAACCACAGGGGGTGATCACATGCAAAAACAATAAATCAATCCAACAGGCTGGTTGTGCTAAAGTTGATTGATGAAGCGCCTTCAGTACAACCAGCCTGCCCATAGACTGATTATAAATCGGCCATGTCCATATAGAACCAGCCGAGATGCGATCCATCTACGGCCATCTTAAGACTGGTCTCCATATTGGGATACACTACAGCTCCGCTGACACTTCTGCACTGTAGGGATCGTACATTGCAGTTTTGCAGTGTCATTCATTGCTAATGGCATTCTTCTGCAAGGGAGTTTTAGCACTTGAATAGTGATAACTGGAATAGTAGTATTAACTACTCCAGTGATTTCCATCTTCCAGGGGGATCCAACAGGTATCCCCCTCTTAAATATTTGTCACTGGATCACGTGCCACCATTAGATGATTGCCTCCACTATTCCCGGTCTGGTGACAACGCAATCTTGTTTTTTACCCCATCACTTTTTCTATCGTTAGCAATGATTCGGGCAAGCAGAGAGGGTGCATCTCCCCAGCAGCGACACAGCAATAAAGACCTGACAGGGGATCTAATAATTCCCTAAGCTATTAAAGTTTTTCGCGCACCCCACCTTTCCCTCCCCAGGAGGAGATGCCCACCTTTCCCTCCCTCCCTCCCTCCCCAGGAGGAGATGCCCACCTTTTCCTCCCTCCCTCCCCAGGAGGAGGAGATGCCCACCTTTTCCTCCCTCCCTCCCCAGGAGGAGGAGATGCCCACCTTTACCTCCCTCCCTCCCCAGGAGGAGGAGATGCCCACCTTTACCTCCCTCCCTCCCCAGGAGGAGGAGATGCCCACCTTTACCTCCCTCCCTCCCCAGGAGGAGGAGATGCCCACCTTTACCTCCCTCCCTCCCTCCCTCCCCAGGAGGAGGAGATGCCCACCTTTACCTCCCTCCCTCCCTCCCTCCCCAGGAGGAGGAGATGCCCACCTTTACCTCCCTCCCTCCCTCCCTCCCCAGGAGGAGGAGATGCCCACCTTTACCTCCCTCCCTCCCCAGGAGGAGGAGATGCCCACCTTTACCTCCCTCCCTCCCCAGGAGGAGGAGATGCCCACCTTTACCTCCCTCCCTCCCCAGGAGGAGGAGATGCCCACCTTTACCTCCCTCCCTCCCCAGGAGGAGGAGATGCCCACCTTTCCCTCCCTCCCTCCCCAGGAGGAGATGCCCACCTTTCCCTCCCTCCCTCCCCAGGAGGAGATGCCCACCTTTCCCTCCCTCCCTCCCCAGGAGGAGATGCCCACCTTTCCCTCCCTCCCTCCCCAGGAGGAGATGCCCACCTTTCCCTCCCTCCCTCCCTCCCCAGGAGGAGATGCCCACCTTTCCCTCCCTCCCTAGGAGGAGATGCCCACCTTTCCCTCCCTCCCTCCCTCCCCAGGAGGAGATGCCCACCTTTCCCTCCCTCCCTCCCCAGGAGGAGATGCCCACCTTTCCCTCCCTCCCTCCCCAGGAGGAGATGACCACCTTTCCCTCCCTCCCCAGGAGGAGATGCCCACCTTTCCCTCCCTCCACTGCCACCGGCAGCAAACAGAACCAAACCCCTGTGTAGGCTCTAAGCCAATCCAGTCAGAGCTTACACAAGGTTGACTGGTTCAGAGCTATAGCATGGCGAGAACCTATCACCAATGATTTTGTGATACTTCAATAAATCGGCTGTTTTATGTCATTTATCATAGTATAGAGACACAAGGGGGGGGGGGGGGGTGACAGCCTGGTAATGTCTGGGGTGCATTCCACAAATACAGCCTTTCTTGAATAAAATGAAGAGATGAGGGAAGACCCTTGTAAGGGAAGATCTCAGGACTGACGGTTGAAGAATGCCAGGCATGCTGTATAAATTGGTTTTCCGAGGTGGGGGAAGATTCTCAAACATTCCTCAGCCATGAAGTCACCTTGTCCAGGGATTACCCCTGAGGCCTTCTCTCGTCAGGAATTATTATTTATAGTAAATTCAGCTCACTGCTTGCAAAATCAAGATTTCCAAACTGAAAGGAAGACACAGCCCAAAGATCTATATATCAATTGTGAAGGTCAAGTATACCCTTCCCCTGACCGGACCACTGTGTATACAGTCCTGTCCTCAAAGTAAACCTCAATAAAGATAAATAAGGAGGTCTGCCTCCAAAATACTAGCTGCCTGGCTGTTATGGTTACCCACATGCTTCAATACTTTGAGTCATTACCTCAGAACAAGCATACAGCTTTGCACTAAGTGCCTAGGTGAGCATCCATGCAGGATCCTCTGCGCAAAGCAACATTGCAGGCCCTACAGCGTGGGGTCCGGGTCCCATGGTTTTACCGAGGTTGCACGGCTTCTACTGTTTTGAAAGAGTGAATAGTTTGAAAAATATTTGACCTGAAAAATCTGAAGATAAAAGATAAGCCAACAATGATTTCTCCATAAGGCACCTTTCACACCAGGCGGACCCAATCAGACCGCCCACTGAACTCAATGGGGCGGCAGATGTCAGTGGACAAGTATCGGCTGACACCTCCCGGGCATTTGAGGTCCATCACCTAAGGACACTAGCAAAAATCCATGGACTCACAAAGTGGAGTAGGGTTTTTGGGGGGATGCCCAAGGGCCATGTACTTAAAAGTGGTTCTAAAAGCTGCACATTTTTACCTTAATGCAGGGCTTGACTTTTTTTTTTTTTTTTAAATCTAGGAGACCGATAAAAAGGTAGGAGCCAGTTTTTTTTTTCCCCACACATGCCAAATGGCTGGCTTCTGTTGGGACTGGCAGCTATATAGAGGCCCAATGGCTGCCAG